>NC_134698.1:39801854-40101854 GCF_050947455.1 Rhinoderma darwinii
GAGAATCAAGCCTAATCCTGACAGTTCACATGCTTTCCTTGATAACGTCATTCTAGTTAGAAGTGACTTCCCATTAATGTCTTTCTTTTCTAAGGCACTCTGTGGACTATATCCCCAATGGTCCCCTGTGTTCCACCCCACCGCCCCCCAGGATGTACAACGATTGCCGTAATAATTGTCTGTTACACATATATATTGAGTGCCTCGATCACACAGGTGATAAGCATTCCAATATCCACATGTTTGTTTGACACAACCATGTTTGTTTTTGAAGGATGTTACAGACTCAAATTCAAACTGGTATGTAGCTACATGTGTACTAGAAGAATTATACCAAAAGGTGGTCACCCCATCCGCCTGGGTGATTGCTACATGTCCCCCCTCAACACTCTGTGCAATAACACGAAAAAGGATAAGGATGTACATGGTGATAGTCATTCTTTGGAAGAGACCCTCTTGCAGTGCGAGGCGTGGATCCATGTCGGCCTTCCTTCCAGCTTAACTGCAGTGGGCAAGATCAGGAGGACCTGGTATGGACCCTCGAATCTGGCTTCTAAGGCCCCTCTGACATGTCTTTTCACCAGTACACAGTCTCCTGGTTGTAGCTTGTGCACCCCTGGGACAGAATCTGGATCTGGAATGGAAGAAAACACTGCAGCATGTGTTACTGTCAACTCTTTACTGAGGGAAATGACAAAATTAACAAGACTATGATTTCCTAGACTAAGCTGTTGTGGGTAGTAACATCCCATTCTGGGAGGACCCCCAAAGAGGACTTCATATTGGGTGAGTCCTGTTGGCTGTTTGGGGGTATTGTTAACCGAGTACATAGCAATGGGCAATACTTCGGGCCATGGCAGGGACAGTTCTTTAGTGGCTTTAAGAAATTTACTTTTCAGAGCACCGTACATCCTTTCCACTTTTCCACTGCTTTGAGGGTGGTACGGGGTGTGTAGTCCGAGATCTGCACCCACCATTTTCCAAATGTCTCTGGTCACATCTACAATAAATGCTGGCCCCTGATCACTTTCTATGACTTCAGGGATACCAAAACTGCAGACTAACTCTGTCAGCAGTCGCTTCACCGTGGTTCTTGCTGTCATGTTGGACACGGGGTAAGTAAGCTTCAGGCCATCCTGAGAACATGTCCACCACCACCAGGACATATTCATACCTTCCACTCTTTGGTAATTGCATATGGTCTATCTGTATCCTTTTAAACGGGTACAATGGTCTTGCCAAGTGTTTCTTTGGAGTGGGTTCAGTTCTTCCTGGATTGCAGGTATTGCAGATTTCACAGCTTTGGGTGTATTGCTTAACTGGTATGGAAATTCCGGGTGCTACGTATAGTTTATTTATGGCAGCAATCATCTGATTCTTCCCTCTGTGTACTATTCCGTGGGCCTATTGTACTGTAGATGGGTAAAGTGCTCTGGGTATACATATTCTGTTCCCTTTTCTCCAGAGTTCATCCTGCAACGATTGTATCGCCCCTGTTCTGAGCCATTCTTCTCTCTCGTGGGTCGGGGCTTGTTTTTGGAATTCCTAGAGGGTCTTGACTCCTGGATTATCCATTTTCTCCCTCTCCTGCTCTTCTTCTTTCCTTTTACCCCTCCTCGTCATTACGTACACACCTGCCTCCTCTCGAGGTCCTATGGCTGCTTGCTTAGCCTCTTGATCCGCAAACTGATTTCCTTGGGCTTCTGCCGTATGGGTTTTCCCATGTGCTTTAACTTTGATTACTGCCACTTGCAGGGGGAGCTGGAGGGCCTCCAGTAAATTCTCCACCGCCTCTGCATTCTTGATAGGAGATCCAGTGGCTGTCTTGTAGCCCCGCATGGCCCATATCTGACCAAAATCATGCACCACCCCGAATGCATATCTAGAGTCAGTATTGATATTGACGGTTCGTCCATCTGCATGTCTGCAGGCTTCGGCTAGGGCTATCAGCTCCGCCTCTTGCGCTGATATGTGCGGCGGAAGAGATCCAGCTGTAATGACCATGGTAGTGGACACCACAGCATATCCAGTGTGGAACGACCCCCATTCATCCGCATATCTGGATCCATCAGTGAAGAGGGTAAGGTCAGCATTGACTATCATCTGTTCAGTCACTGTGGGCAAATGCGATGTTTCATGGTGCATCGCCTGGAGGCAGTCGTGTTCGTGGACATCTGGATCATCATAATCCGTCATGAGCGGGGGGTTAGGAGTGTGAGAAGAAAACCCATCTGTATAATCCCCCCGAGAGAGAGCGAGGAAGCAGTGTGGCTGGATTCAGGATTGTGCATCGCTGTAGGGTCACATTTTCTGGGAGAAGAAGAGAACATTGGAGTCTCATATGCCACTGTGAGGAGAGATGCTTTTGTTGGCTTTGATCAAGGATGGCTTTGAGATCATGTGGAGCCAATATCGTAACTGAATGTCCTAGAAGAATGTCAGACGTTTTATCTAGCAATTCCTTGGCGGCCAGCACAGCTTTAAGACATACAGGGGCCGCTTGTGAGACAGAGTCCAGTTTACAAGAGTAATATCCAATGGGACGGTGTTTCCCTCCATGGTGTTTACTTAACACTCCGGATGCATGGCCGTGGTATTCTGACACAAAGAGGAAAAACGGTCGTTGATAGTCGGGGATGCCAAGGGCTGGCGCGGAGACAATCAGTTCTTTGAGTCTTTGTACCACATCCACGGCTTCCACAGGTAGATGTGGATTCCAGACTACATCCTTCAAGGCATCATACAGTGGTTGCATAAGGGCAGAAGCATTGGGAATCCACTGTCTACAGTAGGTGACCATACCCAGGAACGCTTGGAGTTGTTTCACTCCCCTTGGGAGGGGAATATCTCGAATAGCAAACTTCTGGTCTTCAGTAAGGTGTTTCACCCCCTGAGAAATGCAGTGTCCTAGGAAAACAACTTTGGTGGCACACCACTGGAGCTTCTTCAGAGAAACCTTACAATTAATTTTCGCAAGAAACTGGAGCAGGCGTAGAGAGAAATTATGACTTGTCTGTTTGTCCGGACAACAAAGGAGTAGGTCATCCACGTATTGGAGGAGTGTGGCTTCAGGGTGAGTTCGTATCCAAGGATCCAGGCACATGGAGAGGGCCTGAGAAAAGTGATTGGGTGAGTTCTGTGCTCCCTGTGGCATAACTGTCCAAGTGTACTGAGCTCCCCTGTAGGTGAACGCAAAAAGATACTGACAATCAGGATGTAGAGGGACACTGAAGAAAGCATTGGCCAAATCAATAACCGTGAAGTATGTAGATTCGGGCAGAATGTTACTCAGCAGAGTATGCGGGTTGGGGACCACTGGAGTTTCTAGTACCGTGGCAGCGTTAACTGCTCTCAGATCCTGGACCATGCAAAATTTATCGGGCTTTCCATTCGGAGTATTCTTCTTCACAGGGAAGAGGGGGGTATTGGCTGGAGATATGCAGTGGATAAGGGCGCCATTCCGTAGTAGTCCCTGAATCTGGGCGCCCAAGGAAGCTTCTTGTGTAGCCTTCAAAGGATATTGGGGGAGCTGTGGTATGTGCACACCTTCTTTGAGGAACACTTGAACAGGTGGAACGGGTAATTTCCCTATATCTTCCGGGCCTGTGGACCACAAAGAATCGAGGATCTGATTGTAGAAATATTCCGGAATGGGGGTGGGAGGGGGTTAGTGTAGAAGCAAGGGGATAGCCCTGATCTGACAGGTCTCTTCCTGGGACAGAGGAGTGTCCAAATCAAGGTACATTCCAGAGTCTTCGTAGCGGATAATCGCGTGAAGTTTTTGTAACAAGTCCGCTCCCAACAGGTTGAGAGGACAGGTATTGGAAACCACAAATCTGGAGAGAATCTTTTGTTGGGCCCCAACAGGTATGGGGTAGGTGAGCCTAGAAGAAGATGGCTTGCCGTCTACACCAACGCAGGAAATATAATCTTCAGATATGATACCGTCAGCAGGTAGATCCTTACTTCTTATGATTGACCTGGCTGCACTAGAAAAGGCAAAGAGTGGCCTCCCACCAGGATCCTAACAGAAGAAATAGGTCCAGACTGTGCAGTAACAGAGGCCATGGTGGGCACGGGCTTGCCGGTTCCCTATGGTCGTTAGGGGCGTTCCGGAGAGTGATTACGGTAATCGCCTTGAGGTCGTGGATCGGGTCGATTGTCCAGACGAGTCTTGCAGTTTCGCTTGAAGTGTCCTGGTTCCCCACATCTTTAACAGACGAGGACTTCACTGGCCCGTCCGGGACCCTGGGTGTCAGGATATTCCCTTGTAAATCTCGCTTGTATGGGTCTGGGCCCGTAAGATCTTTGAGGAGGACGGTAAGCCTGTTGCGGGTAGAGAGGAGGGCGTCGCTCTGCTGGTCCGGCATACATAATTGTATTGATATCCTGGCACACGGCTACCTTTGTAGACTCCTCTGGGGTGGGGGCTGGTTGTTTTTCAATAGCTTTAGCTATGAGGAGGACCTTCCTGGGATCCATGTCAACATATTCCGGCCTTCCCTCCACCAACTTCTTCTTGATATGCTCCTTGAGACCATTAACAAAGGAGGTCACTAATAACACCTGTTGCATTTTGACTTTAACATCAAACCCCTGGTCTTGGAAAAGGGATTGTATACGGGCATAAAACTTCTCCACTGATTCCGTGGTGTCTTGGGTGCAGTCTGAAATACTCGTGGAAGATTCCGTTAACCTATCCCTGGCCCACCCTTGCATTTGGCGGCAAAACACATCTCCTGATTCATAAGTTACCTAATTTGGTACTTGTGTATCATCTAAGGCAGACTGGATTATGGGCCAGAAACCCTCCTCCACCTTGATGCTAGTGATGAGTTGCAAATCCTTCCATGCTGCTGAGTATGTCTCCTGTAGAACGGCATAGGATTCTTGTCCCGGTCCGGCAGTTGGCTCACAATCTGGTTCACTTGCGTCGGATTGAAGGCCACATACTTGTTGGGTGCGTCACCTTGGGACGTGGTCGTGGTCGTAGGTGGGTCAGGGACTGGAGGAGAGCCGGGTATGGCGGAGTAAGCGTCTGTGGTAATCCCGATCTCCCGAGGCAGTGCCGCATCGGGGCATACCACGATGGGTGTGGATATGGGAACTAGAGGTAAGGCTGTAGGAGGGGGTGGGTAGACCGGTGGGCGGGGTAGGCCAGGTAGCAGTTCATCCGGGTCTTCAGGAAATGTCTCCTTAAGTAAAGGTGAGGGGATAACTTGCTTGGACATGTTCTGCACGGCCTGCTTCAGTGCTTGGACAGTAACATCATCATTGCTAACTATTCTGATTTCCTCCAGAGACAGCACTACTGGGTGATGCCGTATGGCCTGAACAATTGCCTGTGTGCATGCATGAGGTGGGAAACCGAAAATGGCTGCACTAATAGCTGGGAGTGCTATGGTTGTGAGGCGTTTATGATTGGCGAAATCCAGAATCCTGTGGACAGTTGTCTGAAGCTGCTGAACACAGTGCTCGTGATTCTCGGCCTCATACACAGGGCCTACTGCATGTACTATCAGGGTGCAGGGGAGATTTCCTGGGCCTGTGGTTGCCAGATCTGTCACTCTAAGTGGGCCCTGTTCCTGAACTATGAGATCGCTGTCACGTTGGATTCCAACACCTCCGGCGTGTACTATTGCTCCGGCCAGACCTCGCATATGGCGGAGCTTACTATTAGCTGGGTTGACAATTGCATCCACTCGCTGGGTGAAAATATTGGCCATTCCTGCTATCAACAAAGTGTCAGTAGGCCACACCAGTCTTTTTACTAACGGTTCCCAGTACTGCAGATGTCCCGGATCAGAGAAAGTATCCCTCTCCTCCACTGGTGGGGACTCCGGAATGTTAACCCCTTCCCTCTTTAGCCACTTTTGACCTTCCTGACCGAGCCTCATTTTTCAAATCTGACATGTGTCACTTTATGTGGTAATAACTCCGGAATGCTTTCACCTATCCAAGCGATTCTGAGATTGTTTTCTCGTGACACATTGGATATACCACACAAAATTGTTGCTAATTAACATCCCCCATATGTCTACTTTAGATTGGCATCGTTTTTTGAACATCCTTTTATTTTTCTAGGACGTTACAAGGCTTAGAACTTTAGCAGCAATTTTCAAGAAAATTTCAAAAGGCTATTTTTACAGGGGCCAGTTCAGTTGTGAAGTGGCTTTGAGGGCCTTATATATTAGAAACCCCCAAAAAGTCACCCCATTTTAAAAACTTCACCCCTCAAAGTATTCAAAACAACATTTAGAAAATGTCTTAACCCTTTACACATGTCACAGGAATTAAAGCAAAGTAGAGGTGAAATTTACAAATTTCATTTTTTTTTGCAGAAATAAATTTTTAGTACAATTTTTTTTATAACACAGAAGGTTTTACCAGAGAAATGCAACTCAATATTTATTGCCCAGTTTCTGCAGTTTTAGGAAATATCCCACATGTGGCCGTAGCGTGCTACTGGACTGAAGCACCGGCCTCAGAAGCAAAGGAGCACCTAGAGGATTTTGGGGCCTTATTTTTGTTAGAATATATTTTAGGCACCATGTCAGGTTTGAAGGGCTCTTGCGGTGCCAAAACAGTCAAAATCCCCCAAAAGTGACCCCATTTGGGAAACGACACACTTCAAGGAAATTATCTAGGGGTATAGTGAGCATTTTGACCGCACAGGTTTTTTACAGAAATTATTGGAAGTAGGCCGTGAAAATTAAAATCAACATTTCTTCAAAGAAAATGTAGGTTTAGCGATTTTTTTTCTAATTTCCACAAGGACTAAAGGAGAAAAAGCACCATAAAATTTGTAAAGCAATTTCTCCCGAGTAAAACAATACCCCACATGTGGTAATAAACGGTTGTTTGGAGACACGGCAGGGCTGAGAAGGGAAAGAGCGCCATTTGGCTTTTGGAGCTCAAGTTTAGCAGGAATGGTTTGCGGAGGCCATGTCACATTTACGAAGTCCCTGAGGGGACAAAACAGTGGAAACCCCCCACAAGTGACCCCATTTTGGAAACTACACCCATTGAGGAAATTATCTAGGAGTATAGTGAGCGTTTTGACCCAACAGGTTTTTTGCATAAATTATTGGAAATAGGCCCTGAAAATGACAATCTAAATTTTTTCAAAGAAAATGTAGGTTTAGCTAATTTTTTCTCATTTCCACAAGGACTGAAGGAGAAAAAGCACCGTAAAATTTGTAAACCAATCTCTCCCGAGTAAAACAATACCCCACATGTGGTAATCAACGGTTGTTTGGAGACACGGCAGGGCTGAGAAGGGAAAGAGCGCTATTTGGCTTTTGGAGCTCAAGTTTAGCAGGAATGGTTTGCGGAGGCCATGTCACATTTACGAAGTCCCTGAGGAGACAAAACAGTGGAAACCCCCCACAAGTGACCCCATTTTGGAGACTACACCCATTGAGGAAATTATCTAGGGGTATAGTGAGCGATTTGACCCCACAGGTTTTTTGCAGAAATTATTGGAAGTAGGCCCTGAAAATAAAAATCAACATTTTTTCAAAGAAAATGTAGGTTTAGCTTATTTTTACTCATTTCCACAAGGACTGAAGGATAAAAAGCACCACAAAATTTGTAAAGCAATTTCTCCTGAGTAAAACAATGCCCCACATGTGGTAATAAACGGCTGTTTGGAGACACGGCTTGGCTTAGAAGGGAAAGAGCGCTATTTGGCTTTTGGAGATCACATTGAGCAGGAATGGTTTGCGGCGGCCATGTCACATTTGCAAAGCCCCTGAGGGGAAAAAACAATGAAAACGCCCAAAAAGTGACACCATTTAGGAAACGACACCTCTTGAGGAATTCATCTAGGGGTGTAGTGAGCATTTTGACCCCACAGATCTTTCATAGAATTTATTAGAATTGGGCAGTGAAAATAAAAACAATCCTTTTTCTTCAATAAGACGTAGCTTTAGCGCAAATTTTTTCATTTTCGCAACAAATAAAGGAAAAAAAAAAACCCAACATTTGTAAAGCAATTTCTACCGAGTACGGCAATACCCCATATGTGGTCATAAACTGCTGTTTGGGCACACGGCAGGGCTCAGAAGGGAAGGACCGCCATTTGGAGTGCAGATGTTGCTGGATTGGTTTCTGGGCGCCTGTGGGCCCAAAACAGTGGAAACCCCCCCAGAAGTGAACCAATTTTGGAAACTACACCCCTCAATGCATTTACCTAGGGGTGTAGTGAGCATGTTAACCCTGCAGGTGTTTTATAGAAATTAGTGTGAACTCGATGTTGCAGAGTGAAAATGGGATTTTTTTCCATAGATATGCCAATATGTGGTGCCCAGCTTGTGCCACCATAACAAGACAGCTCTCTAATTATTATGCTGGGTTTCCTGGTTTTAGAAACACCCTACATGTGGCCCTAATCTCTTGCCTGGACAGTCGACCAGGCTCAGGAGTGAAAGCGTACCATGTAAAATTGAGGCCTAATTTGGCGATTTACAAAGTATTGTTTCACAACTGCAGAGGCTCAGATGTGAAATAATAAAAATAAACCCCTGGGAAGTGACCCCATTATGGAAACTGCACCCCTCAAGGCATTTATTAAGGGGTGTAGTGAGCATTTTCACCCCACAGGTCTTTTCCATAAATGAATGCGCTGTGGATGGTGCAAATTAAAAATTTATATTTTTCCCTAGATATGCCATTCAGTGGCAAATATGTCGTGCCCAGCTTATGCCACTGGAGACACACACCCCAAAAATTGCTAAAAGGGTTCTCCCGGGTATGACGGTGCCATATATGTGGAAGGAAACTGCTGTTTGGGCACACTGTAGGGTTCAGATGGGAGGAAATGCCATTTGGCTTTTGGAGCGTGGATTTTGCTTGGTAGTAGTTTTGTTTGGAGTCTTACTGGTGTTTCCGTTTATAATGTAGGGCATATGTAAGCCGGGCGGAGTATATAAGGGGCATAGTCAGGTGGTATAATAATGGGGTAAAAAAAAAACAATAAAATAATCCATAGATGTGTGTTACACTGTGACACAATCATTTCTGCACAGGCCGGTGTCGCACTGATATATGGCGTCCTTTATTATCCCCCTTTTGATCCACACTCCGCGCCTTTGTAGTTTGGGGAATTTTGCAAGGAAGTGTTGTCCTGGTATAATACGGGCACCGTCGCTTCCAGTGGATATGTTTGGGCCCTCCCTTTCCTGGTTCCCTAATTTTAGGTCCTTGATAAATCGCCTCTTCAAACAGAAGAAATGTTCCGCTCGGGCACAACTGCATATTTTTTTATTTCCTGACTTATTGGAGCCATAACTAATTTTATTTTTCATAGACGTAGCGGTATGAGGGCTGGTTTGTTGCGGGACGAGCTGTAGTTATTATTGGTACCATTTTGGGGTACATGTGACTTTTTGATCACCTTTTATTCTATTTTTTGGGATGCCAGGTAAACAAAAAAACGCAATTCTGGCACAGCTTTTTTCGTTTTTTTATACAGCGTTCACCATGCGTTATAAATTACATGTTAACTTTATTCTGTGGGTCAGTATGATTCTGGCGATACCTAATTTATAGAACATTTTTATGTTTTACAACTTTTTGCACAATAAAATTACTTTTGTAAAAAGAATGTATTTTTTCTGTCGCCAAGTTGTGAGAACCATAACTTTTTTATTTTTTTGTCGACGGAGTTGTATGAGGGCTTGTTTTTTGCGGGACGAGCTATAGTTTTGATAGGTACCATTTTTGGATACGTGCGACTTTTTGATCACTTTTTATTCTAATATTTGTAGGGCAAAGTGACCAAAAAACAGAAACTCTGGTAACGTTTTTTACGTTTTTTTTTTACGCTGTTCACCGCGTGCAATAAATAATATAATATTTTGATACCTCCGGTCGTTACGGTCGTGGCGATACCAAATACATATGGTTTATTATTATTTTTCAATAATAAAGGACTTGATAAGAGTAAAAGGGGGATTGTGTTTTATTTGATTACTTGAAACTTTTACTGTTTTCAAACTTTTATTTTTTGCACTTTTTTTTACACTTTTTTATACTTTTTTTACACTTTTCTTCAAGTCCCACTAGGGGACTTGAAGGTCCAACGGTCAGATTTTTTTTTTTCTAATACATTGCACTACCTATGTAGTGCAATGTATTAGATCTGTCAGTCATTCACTGACAGCAAGCCGATTAGGCTTCGCCTCCCGGCGGGGCCTAAATCGGCTTCCGTAATGGCAGAGCAGGAGACCATTGTGTCTCCTGTTGCCATAACAGCAGTCGCCAGTCCCGATTGCCTGTCAGGGCTGGCGATCTGCTAGTAACCGCTACGATGCAGCAATCGCTTTCGATTGCTGCATCGAAGGGGTTAATGGCAGGGATCGGAGCTAGCTCCGGTTCCTGCCGTTACAGGTGGATGTCAGCTGTACAGTACAGCTGACTTCCACCGCTGATGACGCCGGATCAGCTCCTGACCCGGCGCCATCTTGCCGGCAGCTACGGAAGCCGATCAGGCTCCGCCGCCGGGCGGATCTTGACCGGCTTCGGTGCTAGGCAGACCGGGAGGCCAGTATTAGGCCTCCGGTTGCCATTGCAGCCACCGGAACCCCGGCAATTTCATTACTGGGGTTCCGATGAGCTGTAAACACCTTAAGTGCAGCGATCGCGTTTGAGCGCTGCACTTAAGGGGTTAATGGCGGGGATCGAAGCTAATTTCGGTCCCCGCCGTTACAGCCGGATGTCAGCTGTAAGATACAGCTGAGATCCGGTAATGATGGCACCGGCTCAGCTTCTGAGCCGGTCCCAAACATTCGGCGTACATGTACGGCAAGATGCGGGAAGTCAATGCTTTCCATGACGTACATGTACGGCAAATGTCGGGAAGGGGTTAAATGTGACACGGCCCGAGATCTGACTGACCTGGAGGGGGAGCGTACGTTCCTCTTTCACAGCATGTAACTCATGCTGGGATTCAGTGTCCTCATCCGGTTCAAGCTGACTCCTTCTCTTTTCCATTTCGCGTTGAAAGGCCGGGCTATTAAGAAAGTTATCTATGGACGGGAAGCGCCCAGTCTTGGCTGGGACAATAGGGAAAAGGGGGCACAAAATCTTTTGGGACATCATAGGCACCTTCCGGTGTAAGAACTGGGTGCAGTGGTAATGGTGGCTCTATGGTAGCTTCCTGTGGAGTAGTAAGATGGCCGCCGAGGGTGGGGACTCCCTGTGACGTACTGATGTCAGTTCCGGGTGTACTGGGCGTGTCTTTGGGTGTGGAAGGTGTTGGGCTTGGGGATGGGCTTGGGAAGGCTGATTTGGTTGAGGCGGACGTGACCTCATCAGGGGGTGAGGGGCGGCCTCTCCCACAGGAAACACATTGTTCAATTGTAAGGGGGTTTTGCTGGCCACAATAAGGACACACCCAACATGAGGAACTGCTGCCCGCCCACACCTAGGGATAGTACCACTTAATATTCCTGACGATGCTGAAGAATGTTTCCTAAGCCTATACACCAATATAACATTAGACCACACAGTATGCGAGTCCTGGAAAAAGGAATACCCCATAGTCCCCACGACACCCAAACAAGCCCAGGGACTTACCATTTACAAAGGCAACTACACATGTTACACCAATACAGAAGGGAATGGCAGGTTCCTAGGGAACTTTCCGGAAGGGTACTGTTCAAAGTACAGCTCATTAAATGCATCTATCACTCAGAATTAGGTGCAGTTTTTGGGCCATATATACTGGATATGTGGGGATATACAAATCAGAACCAGACTTGAGGGGCAATGGAAAGGAGAGTGTGCATTGGATAAAGCAATTATGCCTTTCCACATTCTTGGCGAAGGTTCAGATGGAGAACCAATAAAAGGATCTTACCACCTCAGAAAGAGGGAGGCATCCCCAAGGGGAAGCTTCGATCCACATGTGTATATACAGTGGAGGAAATAAGTATTTGATCCCTTGCTGATTTTGTAAGTTTACCCACTGTCAAAGTCATGAACAGTCTAGAATTTTTAGGCTAGGTTAATTTTACCAGTGAGAGATAGATTATATAAAAAAAAATAAAGAAAATCACATAGTCAAAATTCTATATATTTATTTGCATTGTGCACAGAGAAATAAGTATTTGATCCCCTACCAACCATTAAGAGTTCAGCCTCCTCCAGACCAGTTACACGCTCCAAATCAACTTGGTGCCTGCATTAATGACAGCTGTCTTACATGGTCACCTGTATAAAAGACTCCAGTCCTCAGACTCAATTAATCAGTCTGACTCTAATCTCTACAACATGGGCAAGACCAAAGAGCTTTCTAAGGATGTCAGGGACAAGATCATAGACCTGCACAAGGCTGGAATGGGCTACAAAACCATAAGTAAGACGCTGGGTGAGAAGGAGACAACTGTTGGTGCAATAATAAGAAAATGGAAGACATACAAAATGACTGTCAATTGACATCGATCTGGGGCTCCATGCAAAATCTCACCTCGTGGGGTATCCTTGATCCTGAGGAAGGTGAGAGCTCAGCCGAAAACTACACGGGGCAACTTGTTAATGATCTCAAGGCAGCTGGGACCACAGTCACCAAGAAAACCATCGGTAACACATTACGCCGTAATGGATTAAAATCCTGCAGTGCCTGCAAGGTCCCCCTGCTCAAGAAGGCACATGTACAGGCCCATCTGAAGTTTGCAAATGAACATCTGGATGATTCTGAGAGTGATTGGGAGAAGTTGCTGTGGTCAGATGAGACTAAAATTGAGCTCTTTGCCATTAACTCAACTCGCCGTGTTTGGAGGAAGAGAAATGCTGCCTATGACCCAAAGAACACCGTCCCCACTGTCAAGCATGGAGGTGGAAACATTATGTTTTGGGGGTGTTTCTCTGCTAAGGGCACAGTACTACTTCACCGCATCAATGGGAGAATGACTGGAGCCATGTACCGTCAAATCCTGAGTGACAACCTGCTTCCCTCCACCAGGACATTAAAAATGGCTCATGGCTGGGTCTTCCAGCACGACAATGACCCGAAACATACAGCCAAGGCAAAAAAGGAGTGGCTCAAAAAGAAGCACATTAAGGTCATTGAGTGGCCTAGCCAGTCTCCAGACCTTAATCCCATCGAAAACTTATGGAGGGAGCTGAAGATCCGAGTTGCCAAACGACAGCCTCGAAATCTTAATGATTTACAGATGATCTGCAAAGAGGAGTGGACCGAAATTCCATCTAACATGTGTGCAAACCTCATCATTAACTACAAAAAAACGTCTGACTGCTGTGCTTGCCAACAAGGGTTTTGCCACCAAGTATTAAGTCTTGTTTGCCAAAGGGATCAAATACTTATTTCTCTGTGCACAATGCAAATAAATATATATAATTTTGACTATGTGATTTTCTGTTTTTTTTTTCCATATAATCTATTTCTCACTGGTACAATTAACCTAGCCTAAAAATTCTAGACTGTCCATGTCTTTGACAGTGGGCAAACTTACAAAATCAGCAAGGGATCAAATACTTATTTCCTTCACTGTAGATACAATTGGTGTCCCGAGGGGGGTGCCAGACGAGTTCAAGGCCAGAGATCAGGTGAAGGCAGGATTTGAGTCTCTTATCCCAATTATTACTGTTAATAAAAATGTAGACTGGATTAATTATATATATTACATCCAGCAGCGGTTTGTAAATTATACTTGAGATGCTTTACAAGGGTTAGCCGACCAACTAGGGCCTACCTCAACTATGACATTCCAGAATAGAATGGCTCTTGATATGATATTGGCTGAAAAAGGTGGGGTATACCGAATGATAGGCACAACCTGTTGTACGTATATCCCCGACAACACCGGGCCCAAAGGGAAAGTCACAATGGCCATACATAAGTTGGAGAGCTTATCTCAGGAGTTGAAAAGGAACTCAGGTATTACCGACCCATGGGACCAGTATTTCTCATGGATGACTGGATGGCAGAAAATATTAGCACAAATAGGAGTAGTGATAGTGGTCTTTTTAATACTATTCTCTGTCCTTGTGTGCTGTGTTTTCCCTTGTATTAGGAAAATGATGACGAAAGCCGTAGAACAGACTGTGCCCACTATGTTTACACAAATAGACGAGGTGACACCGACAGTCCCTTTAAAGAAAACCATCCTGTATCCTGAGGAGAATAGGAAAAGTTAGGACCATTCCGAAACCTTGGAAGTCCAGGTACAAAGGGGGGTTACTCATAAGGAGTAGCTCGTCTCGAGCTGGTGAAGAAATCCAAAACCCCTACCCGCCTGGTTCGAGTGGTCAGTAGTAGGTTGCTAGGCAAGGCTCAGGGATGGAGTAATAACATTTTTAGGGGGGACTGTCAGGGATCATTAGCCTGTATATTGTTTGCAAAAATATTATCCTTGCATATATACAGTGAAGGAAATAAGTATTTGATCCCTTGCTGATTTTGTACGTTTGCCCACTGTCAAAGACATGAACAGTCTAGAATTTTTAGGCTAGGTTAATTTTACCAGTGAGAGATAGATTATATAAAAAAAAAAAAAACAGAAAATCACATTGTCAAAATTATATATATTTATTTGCATTGTGCACAGAGAAATAAGTATTTGATCCCTTTGGCAAACAAGACTTAATACTTGGTGGCAAAACCCTTGTTGGCAAGCACAGCAGTCAGACATTTTTAGTAGTTGATGATGAGGTTTGCACACAAGTTAGATGGAATTTTGGCCCACTCCTCTTTGCAGATCATCTGTAAATCATTAAGATTTCGGGGCTGTCGCTTGGCAACTCGGATCTTCAGCTCCCTCCATAAGTTTTCGATGGGATTAAGGTCTGGAGACTGGCTAGGCCACTCCATGACCTTAATGTGCTTCTTTTTGAGCCACTCCTTTGTTGCCTTGGCTGTATGTTTCGGGTCATTGTCGTGCTGGAAGACCCAGCCACGAGCCATTTTTAATGTCCTGGTGGAGGGAAGGAGGTTGTCACTCAGGATTTGACGGTACATGGCTCCATCCATTCTCCCATTGATGCGGTGAAGTAGTCCTGTGCCCTTAGCAGAGAAACACCCCCAAAACATAATGTTTCCACCTCCATGCTTGACAGTGGGGACGGTGTTCTTTGGGTCATAGGCAGCATTTCTCTTCCTCCAAACACGGCGAGTTGAGTTAATGCCAAAGAGCTCAATTTTAGTCTCATCTGACCACAGCACCTTCTCCCAATCACTCTCAGAATCATCCAGATGTTCATTTGCAAACTTCAGACGGGCCTGTACATGTGCCTTCTTGAGCAGGGGGACCTTGCAGGCACTGCAGGATTTTAATCCATTACGGCGTAATGTGTTACCAATGGTTTTCTTGGTGACTATGGTCCCAGCTGCCTTGAGATCATTAACAAGTTCCCCCCGTGTAGTTTTCGGCTGAGCTCTCACCTTCCTCAGGATCAAGGATACCCCACAAGGAGAGATTTTGCATGGAGCCCCAGATCGATGTCAATTGACAGTCATTTTGTATGTCTTCCATTTTCTTACTATTGCACCAACAGTTGTCTCCTTCTCACCCAGCGTCTTACTTATGGTTTTGTAGCCCATTCCAGCCTTGTGCAGGTCTATGATCTTGTCCCTGACATCCTTAGAAAGCTCTTTGGTCTTGCCCATGTTGTAGAGGTTAGAGTCAGACTGATTAATTGAGTCTGTGGACAGGAGTCTTTTATACAGGTGACCATGTAAGACAGCTGTCATTAATGCAGGCACCAAGTTGATTTTGAGCGTGTAACTGGTCTGGAGGAGGCTGAACTCTTAATGGTTGGTAGGGGATCAAATACTTATTTCTCTGTGCACAATGCAAATAAATATATATAATTTTGACTATGTGATTTTCTTTTTTTTTTTTTTTTTTTAATATAATCTATCTCTCACTGGTAAAATTAACCTAGCCTAAAAATTCTAGACTGTTCATGACTTTGACAGTGGGCAAACTTACAAAATCAGCAAGGGATCAAATACTTATTTCCTCCACTGTATATATATATATATATCAGTATATTACACAAAGAGCTTGAATCTATGTAAGAAGATGGAGGCTGCATAAGGAACACGCCTATGGAGACACCGCCCCTGGAATGCGAGAGGAGTGTCCAGATGAACTTACAGCTGAATAGAGCCAATGGGGCTTAAGCACGTCCCACCTTCCTACAGAGAAGATTTTTTTTGTAACCTCTTTGTTCAATAAAAAGTTGGTTGTCCTTCCTGCTTCACTGAGGGAGGATCTGTACCAACACTATTCTGCCTGGTATATTTCTTCCATGCATGCCCTCAGTTTCCAATTTACAGAGGTGGCTATTCGGTGTGGAATAACAGGGAGAAGGAAGTTACCCTGACAACACAATCCCCCCTCCCTTATTCTGGCTAGTGCCAGGAGGAGGAGTTTGAAGGTCTTCAAACCTACACTGTGTGCCGCCATTTTCTGAGCGACTGCACAGTGTAGGAGGAAGGGATGTCACTATACCAAAATTTGGACTTCGATATCGATACTTCGTTTAGTATTGCGATTTCGATACCAATTCGATACTTTGCCAACAGTAATAAAAAAAAAAGTTCTTCCATTTTCTGATGTGAGGCGCGTGGTGTGATGATGAATTTAACCTCCACGTGCCTCACATTAATAGTAATTAACCCCATTATGTTTCTCAGTCATAATGGGTTAATATGTAAGGTATACGATGGGGTTAATTACTCTTAATGTGAGGCACATGGAAGTTAAATTCATCACGCTTCGTGCCTCACAATAAGGGCTCGTTTAGACGAACGTGTAATCAGTCCGTGCAACGTGCGTGATTTTCACGCGCGTCGCATGGACCTATGTTAGTCTATGGGGCAGTGCAGACAGTCCGTGATGTTTGTGCAGCATGAGTCCGCTGCGAAAAACTCACGACATGTCCTATATTTGTGCGTTGTTCGCGCATCACGTGGGACGAGCGTGATTCGCGCAACAGCTGTCAAACTATGAATGTAAACAGAAAAGCACCACGTGCTTTTCTGTTTACAAACATCCAAACGGAGTGTCATAATGATGGCGGCTGCGCGAAAATCACGCAGCCGAGTATCATATGGGGCTCACACACGGAGCTGTTAAGTGCCTTTTGCGCACGCAAAACGCCGCGTTTTTTGCGTGCGCAAGGCGCACACGCTCGTGTAAACCCGGCCTAAGTGATAGAAAGCAGTTTTTATTTTATTTTTTTTACAGCGCACATATCATAAATGATGCAAAAAAATTGTTGTGCAGGTTATTACGTCCTCGCCAATACCGAATATGTGTATATTTTATGTATTGAGACTTATTTTAATTTTTATTGTAAAAAATGTGTATGTGTATTTTTTTTTAATTTAACATTACTTTATGTTTTTACTTTATTTTTAAACTATAATGTCCTGGCATATATCTATATGCTGATAGTAATGTACTGGTATATATCTTTATGCCAGTACATTAGCCTGTGTACTGATAATTCACAGGCAGTTGTTAGGACATACCTAAGTATTCCCTAACAGGAAATATGGTAAGACAGCCATGGGGTCCTTCAATAGACCCTGGGCTGTCTGCCCATATATGGTATGTCCCTCAATTGCAGGGATTCCTGTGATACGATCCAAGGGGCATCCCCCCTTCTCTTTTTCCCCTGTATGCTGCAGTCAGCTGTGATCGCAGCATTCCGGGGAATAACGGCGGAGATGAGAGGTTTCTCTGCGGCTGTGTAATACAGCCATTTCCCCGCTCCTGACAGGAAGTGCGCGCGCGGTCAGCATGAGGCCGGCGCTGCACTAATAAGCGGCGGCGCAGGCACTGAAGACAGAACATAGCGGTGTTTTGTAGTGCGCCCGCCATGTTGTTTTCACTGCCGCCGCTCATTAGTGCAGTGCCGGTCGCATCACATCATCCTGACCCCCGCACTTGTTATCAGGACTCAGGAGCGGGGCAATGTCTGTATTACACGGCCGCAGCCCCGCTCTCATACATTCATGTGTTACAATACTGAGCTGTGCGTCCGCACAGCTAAGTATCGAAATACATGCACAGTATCGAAACCGTATCGAAGTTTCCATGCATCGTGCATCCCTAGTAGGAGGATTAGATACAGTGCTCACCAGACAGTATCACACGAACATAATACACACAAACATAATACACACATCACATACACGAACATAAATTATCTGCAACTGCCGCCGCTGCCTCCGCTGGTCTACGCTCCTTGCGCCTTCGCTTCGTTGAACATATGGCCGGAAGTCGTCATCTTACTGTCCGGCAGGGGCTTCCGATCCACATGAAAATGGTGCCGGATTTCGCTCTACGAACGAGCTATGTTGTGGTCTGTGTGGTAGCGGCGCATTTGCCGTTCCCACACAGACGGCGTACGCTGCAGAGAATGAAACGGCTCCTGTTCGCATTCTCCATGGGGTTGTATGTGCCGTATTCCATCTCTGTATGTGTCGTTAATCGACACATACAGAGATGAAAAAAAAATGGCAGCCCCCAGAGAAGTAAAAGTAAGAACACAGTAAAATGTTTAAAGTCACAACACTAATAAATAAAATTTTTGTTAATATTTTATTAAAAGCAATATAATAATAATAATTTAAAAAAAAATCATGACACCTTCCCTTTAATAACTATTTGTGTAACCATCTGCTAATTCAATCACTGTCTAGTGATCTATGAGATCATCTCTCACTGCCCACATCGGTAACATCGACGCTCCGCAGTTCAACCAGTCGATGGCCGAGTCTACAGAATGACAGGTTTTGGAGACGATTGCCGATCGCAGCACTAGCGGCCCCGGCAGACTTGTGAATAGAGCTCAGATGTGAGAGCCGGGAAACTAGACCGAGAAATGGAGCGGCCGGACCGGATTGTTCTGTTGGATGTTGGCGGTCTGGCGGAACCTCAGCGGGTTTTACGTATACTGGAATGGCTCCGGTACCTGAGGATGATGCTGCCCGTTACATCCCGGGTAATTAAAGTGGGCGGGGTCATATAAATGAAAGACGGAAACCGGTGCCTTAAAAGATCATATACAATACGGGGAGGCAAATGGGTCAGGAAGTAACTCCATTGTTCTAGAGGGGGTAGAGCTCTAACAATGCCGGCATCCAGCTGCATCGGGAAACTTAATGATAAGGATATTTTAAAACACCTGTTATGATCTGATAAGTGGTGTCTGTCCCCACCTTGACGGTTTTCACACAGGGGGAGTAGTGATAAAGATAACACAAAACAAACCTGAAGTGACATATTTGATGTAAGGCAAGCATACACTAGACCTGACAGTCTCCCCGCCTCTGAGGTGGTGCCAGGAAGGGAACGTCCATTACACGTGCCCCCGCAGCGTCCGGTACACGTGTCCCCGCCGCGACCGTTACACGTGCCCCCGCCGCGTCCGTTACACGTGCCCCCGCCGCGTCCGTTACACGTGCCCCCGCCGCGTCCGTTACACGTGCCCCCGCCGAGCGCCACCTCACTGTGTACATGTAGCACCACTCAGGTCAGCGGGTGCTGTAGGGAGGGAAAGGAGCCCTCTTAGGGGGGCTAATTAATATATATATATATATATAACACTACCGCCATGCCTACATTGTGCCATGTTTGTGTGCCCCTTTCTCCTGACCTGATATCACTTTGGTCAGTTCAGGAGGAGTGTTCCAGAGGGGAGGGTGAGACCGAAATACAACCCTATAAGAAACTTCCAGCGATAATCCAGTATTACATTACATCAGCAATAGTGGTATTGTGCCCAACCATAAATTTGCCCCTGTGTGAATTGGGCATTACAGAAAGTAGGGCTACTCATTATTTACACAAATTTGAAATTGGTCTAAGGCAGAGCTTCCCAACCTTTTCAGGCTTGAGGCAGACCTGGAAAAAAAAAAAAATTTCCTCAGGGAACCCCTACCAAAAATTGTTTACAAAACGACAAAAAACAAGCACTACACTATTAGGCCTTATTCACAGGAACGTGTTTAACGTCCGTGATACGCGCGTGACAATCATGCGTGTCGCACGGACCTATGTTAGTCAATGGGGCCGTTCAGACATTCCGTGATTTTCACGCAGCATGAAGTCAATGGGTGCGTGAAAATCACATGCAGCACACGGAAGCGCAACAGTAGATAAAGAAATGAAGGAAAAAATAAAACCACTTCCTTCATTTCTTTTTCTAAACATCAAAACCGCGTCTCATAAGGATGGCATATGCATGAAAATCACGCAGCCACGCACCATTCACTGATGACACACGGAACTGCAGTACGCGCAAAACGTTTATATTTTGCACGCGCAAAACGCACACGCTCGAGTGAATATGGCCTAAGGGTATGTTCACGCAGTGTTTTTTTGTAAGGCAGAATAAAAAAAATCTGCCTCAGATTTTGAATTGACAGCGTTGTTCCTTTTCGCTGTGTTTTTTTCCCATACTTTTTATTAAAGAGGCTCTGTCACCACATTATAAGTGGCCTATATTGTACATGATGTGATCGGCGCTGTAATGTAGATTACAGCAGTGGTTTTTATTTAGAAAAACGATAATTTTTAACGGAGTTATGACCTATAACAGCTTTATGCTAATGAGTTTCTCAATGGACAACTGGGTGTGTTTTACTATATGACCAAGTGGGCGTTGTGGAGAGAAGTGTATGACGCTGACCAATCAGTGACCAATCAGCGTCATACACTTCTCTCCATTCATTTACACTGCAGATAGCGACATAGCTATATCGCTATGTGCAGTCACATAAACACACTGTAACATTACTGCAGTGTCCTGACAATGAATATACATTACCTCCAGCTGGGACGATGATGTGTATTCAGAATCCTGACCACTTCTGTAGCGTCTCTGTGATTTACAGCACAGCACAGCGAGATCTCGCTGTGAATGACAGTTTACACCGTACTCTCGCGAGATTACGCCTGCTGTGCTGTAAATCACAGAGATGTGCAGAGAAGTGGTCAGGATTCTGAATACACATCCCGTCCTGGCTGGAGGTAATGTATATTCATTGTCATGACACATGAGTAGCGTTATAGTGTGTTTATGTGACTGCAAATGGCGATATAGCTATATCGCTATCTGCAGTGTAAATGAATGGAGAGAAGTGCATGACACTGATTGGTCAGCGTCATGCACTCCTCTGTACAACGCCCACTTGGACATATAGTAAAACACGCCCAGTTGTCTATTGAGAAACTCATTAGCATAAAGCTAAAATAGGTCATAACTCCGTAAAAAATGATCGTTTTTCTAAATAAAAAACACTGCTGTAATCTACATTACAGCGCCGATCACATCATTTACAATATAGGCCACTTATAATGTGGTGACAGAGCCTCTTTAAGCCGTTGAACCTCATGCAAAAATCGCAGGCAAAAAAGAACCAAATGGGCGCCGCAGGTATTTTCGGCCTCCTATTAATTTAAATGGGAGGTCAGAGGCGGAAACCACTCAAAGACCATCAGCTCCCCACTCACAGTAAAATGACCATCAGCTCCCCACTCACAGTAAAATGACCATCAGCCCCCCACTCACAGTAAAATGACCATCAGCCCCCCACTCACAGTAAAATGACCATCAGCCCCCCACTCACAGTAAAATGACCAGCCCGCCACTCACAGTAAAATGACCATCAGCCCCCCACTCACAGTAAAATGACCAGCCCGCCACTCACAGTAAAATGACCATCAGCCCCCCACTCACAGTAAAATGAACAGCCCCACACTCACAGTAAAATGACCAGCCCACCACTCACAGTAATTCGACCATCAGCCCCCCACTCACAGTAAAATGACCATCAGCCCCTCTAGTAAAGTGACCAGCACAGACAGAAAATGTGCTTACTCCTGGAGAAGAAATAAATAAGGAGGTAGAAGAGGTGAGAACTACAACTCCCAGCACGTCCAGGCTGTTATTAAGGCTGGATTCACACGAGTGTGGCGTTTTGCGTGTGCAGAAGGCACTTAACAGCTCCGTGTGGCCTCAGCATATGATGCGCGTCTGCGTGCTTTTCGCGCAGCCGCCATCATTATGACACTCCGTTTGGATGTTTGTAAACAGAAAAGCACGTGGTGCTTTTCTGTTTTCATTCATCCTTTTCACAGCTGTTGCGCGAATCACGCGCGTCACACGGAAGTGCTTCCGTGCGAAATGCGTGGTTTTCACGCACCCATTGACTTCAATGGGTGCGTGATGCGCGAAAAACGCCCAAGGAACGGACATGTTGTGACTTTTTTTCAGCGGACTCACGTTGAGTAAAAATCACGCACATGTCTGCACGGCCCCATAGACTAATATAGGTCCGTGCGACGTATTTCCCGTTCGTCTGAATAAGGCCTAAGGGATATCGGAGGACATTACAGGGAGGAGGTATAAGAGGAGAGAACTACAACTCCCAGCATGTCCAGACTGTTCTGTGATATCAGTCCTCTCCTCTTATACCTCCCTGAAGAGGTATAAGAGGAGAGGACTACAACTTCCAGCATTCCCCTGGCTCCAGTTCTCACACAATTTCTACCAAACTCTTTAAGAAATACTTACCCTGCCCAGCGTTAATGGCTCCTCTCCCTCCGTCAGGCTCTTCTAGTGGTGGGCGGTACTTCTAGCAGACGTGCGTGCGTGCGACACGTCTGGTATAAAGTTGGAATAAGCGTTTGGGGCAGAGCTTGTAGTTGGGAACCACTGGCCTAAGGGGAATGTGGTTTCCTTTTCTGCTTCGATGAGATACATGTTTTTTGTTTGTTTTTTTGCAGGAAAAAGATTGGCGGTTTATGAATAGAATAAATAAAATGTGTCTGAATCTAAACTCTCATTAGTCTATAAATAGATCTTATGTAAAGCAAATGTTTTTTCCTCCCCAGTCATAACGTTTTATTTTTAGTCGACAGCCATATGATATATTTTGGATATCAGCAGCACTAGTTTAGAAGACATATAAATATAAGTAAGTGGGTGCACGCCTTAGGGACATGGTCCAATGGCCCTTGAACAAAAAAATGGGAAATTAGACAGCACTCCAAAAGTAAAAGTGATCCTTTAATCCCCACATGCGACGTTTCAGCTTGGCCTTGTGAGGGACGTTTTTTTAAACGACCGTCACACAGCCGCGTGTAATTCTATTCACACGGCCGTTGTTTTAACAGGCCATGCAAAGGGCCTGTGAAAAAATAGGTCATGTCCTATTTTTGTCCATTTTCACACATCCCTCAATAAACTCAAGTCCATGAGGGATCTGTGAAAACGGTTCCCGCACAGGTGCAAATCAGCCGTGAAAAATTGACGTTTTTCACAGCCGATTTGACACACGCTCGTCTAAATAAAATTTTACGGTATGTTCAAACAGTTAACAAAATACAGCTGAAAATACGGAGCTGTTTTCAAGGGAAAACAGCTACTGATTTTCAGTCATTTTTTAATTAGCGTTTTTCGCTGCATTTTTTACGGCCGTTTTTGGAGCTATTTTTCTATTGAGTCAATGAAAAACGGCTTCAAAAACGGCTCAAGAAGTGACATGCACTTCTTTTTACGGGGCGTCTTTTTACACGCCGTTTTTTTAAAATAAGGCGTAAAAAAAGGCCCAGTAGGTTCCGATTTTTCAGCCAGTTTTCAGGACGTTTATGGCCCGAAAAACTGCTGAAAATAGCCCGTGTGAACATACCCTAAGGGTATGTTCACATGGCAACGCAAAATACGTCTGAAATTACGGAGCTGTTTTCAGGCAAAAACAGCTGAATTTCAGACGTTTTTGCATGTACTCGCGTTTTTTCGCGGCGTCTTTTACGGGCGTATATGGAGCTGTTCTTCATTGGAGTGAATGAAAAACGGCTCCAAAAACGTCCCAAGAAGTGTCCTGCATTTCTATTGACGATCCGTCATTTTACGCGCCGTCTTTTGACAGCGACGCGTAAAATGACAAGTCGTCTGAACAGAACATCATAAGACCCATTGCAGGCAAAGGGCAGATGTTTGCCGACGTATTGGAACCGTCTTTTCAGGCGTAATTCGAGGCGTAAAACGCCTCCATTACGTCTGAAATTAGGTCGTGTGCACATACCCTTACTGTAATGCTTGAGAAAAGCTCACACTTAACTGAAATGTCTCATGTGGGAATAAAAAGATCAATTTTTTACTTTTGGAGTGCTGTGATTTCCCATTTTTAATTTACCATATAGTATACTGGGAAACTTAAAAAAAAAAATGTTGTGTGGTGAAATGGATAAAAAACAGACATTCCTCCATAACTTTATTTTTCCCTCGATGGAGCTGTGTGAGGTCATACTTTTTTGCAGGACAAGCTGTAGTTTTTATTGGTACAAATTACTTTTTGATCACTTATCATTAATTTTTTGGGGAGGTAAGGTGAAAAAATGCACAATTCTGTAATATTCATGGATAAATAACCTTATATGATAATATTTTCAACTTTTACGAATGCGGTGATATCAATTATGAGGTGAAAATGGCAAAAGGTTGTTTTTTTTATATTTTTAAAAACGTTATTTTTAAATTGAAAAAATAAATAAATAATAAAATGTAGTCCTACTAGGAGACTTGAACAAGCGCTTATTAAATCGCTGGTACGATACACTTCAATACTGTATTGCAGTGTATTGGCCTTTATTTTTTCAGTTCTCCTATTAAGAGCAGGATAGGAGGACAAATACGGCAAACCTGGGGGCCTTCATTAGGCCTCCATGACAAGCATCAGCACCCCGCCATTGCGTCAAAAGTGGGGGCTTATGGGGTTTCAGACAGGCTCACCCCCTCTGTCTAATGGCTCAGATGCAGGAAGTCTTTTAAGCAGTTAAACATTCGGGATCAGCATTATTTCCAATCCCGTCAGTTTAAAGCAGGGTGTCAGCTGTTAGTACACAGTGGACACCCGCAGCATATGGAGCAGGCTCAGCTCGTGAGCCTGCTCCATACTTCCCATTTCTACTTCTGCCAAACATCTACAGCAGATGTCGAGAAGGGGGTTAAAGGAGTTTTCACATAAAATCTTTGACTGCTGGGAGCCACACCATGGGGGCTTCCACTGATCACTAGAACATGAATCCGGAGTCCACCGATCCTTGTGAACCGCACGACCGCAGTAAGGAAGAGTTTGTATGGAGCTGCAGTCTCCATACAAACTGAATGGAAGTTACATAAACAGCCCAGTTTTCTGATTCTGGTCTTGTGAAATCCCACATTATACATTGCAGCTCTGTACTGGAAGCAGTTTGTGGATTATCGAATGCCGGATTATTGGAATTTCACAGTATTTATTCTTATAATGTGGGGCTGTGTCAACTCATTGACTGGTAGTTTTTTTAAATGTTTGTATTACTTCCCAGAATTTTTTTGTCTAAACACATTGCTAGTGCTGCACATTAACTATTGAACATTTTTGTTGTTTTCAGGCCGAAGTAAAGCAGAATCAAAAACAGTTGGTGGAACAGTTGACGTTGATAATGATGGGATCACCGGGTCCCCCAGTTCGTCATCTGCTGGCTCACAATCTTGCCGTTGTTTACAGTGCAGGAGACACTTTTTCTGTGTATGAGACAATTGATCGCTGCAATGAGCTGATTCGCAGCAAGGATGATTCTCCAAGCTCTCTCCCAAATAAGCTGTATGTATTAACTGAATGTCTTGTAGTCTTAAATATATTTTGTGACTACTTCTCAAACCTTACCTGTACATTTTCCTCTTTGGCATGCCAGTCCTTTGTTCGTCTTCTGTTTTCAGTTTTAACCCTTTTGTACTATTCCAGCATTTTCAGTGTTCCCATTTTCACGGCATCCGAGTGGCACCCATAGTTTTCATGGACCCATTCACTTTAGTGGGTAAATATGGTCTGTGAAAACAGACCTGAATCTCCAATCTGTGGAACGATAGAACATGTCCTATCTTTCCACGGATCGTGGACGGGAGTCGGGCGGCACACAGGGTGTGTGCATTAGGGCTAAAGAGCGGCCTTTTAAGAAGTAATAGCTGTTAATCTGAAAATCACTTTGCACTTTCCTTGCAGCGCTGCTGTTGCGTGTCTTGGGTCGCTTTACCAAAAGCTGGGCCGTCTTTTAGGAAGCACATGTAGTGACACTGTCACCAACCTACTTAAAGTTCTACGAAGTGCAGAGGTGAGTTATAGGTGATGTCGTTATAGGGGTTGCCCGACCCAGGGCAACCCTCTTTTATGAGGCATATTCCCCGATATGGAGCTGGTTGCTGGAGATCCGGGTGCTGAAACCTCCAAACGATACTTATTATTACCAGTAGAATCTGCCGCCACGTCCTATTTTCTCCTGTAACATTAAACAGCACCTATTGAAGTAATTGAGTTAAGTAATACATGGTCGAGCTAAGTTCTCCAGATCGGAACCAAATCCACTCTTTGCGAGGGTCCTTAGCTCTGACTAATAGAGGGAGATTCCCTGCTCCCTCTCTTATGTCCATATGCCCTAATAGAATGCACTTTATTCATCAATCGTCATTATCCATTCACTTGCATAGTCCCAACGTATTTCAAATCTACATTGTTAAAGAGGCTCTGTCACCAGATTTTCAAACCCCTATCTCCTATTGCAGCAGATCGGCGCTGCAATGTCGATAACAGCAAAGTTTTTATTTTTTTCAAAAACGAGCATTTTTGGCCAAGTTATGACCATTTTTATATTTATGCAAATGAGCCTTTCTTATGTACAACTGTGCGTGTATTGTGTGTGTACATCTGGGCGTTTTTACTTGTTTTACTAGCTGGGCGTTGTGAATGGAAGTGTATGATGCTGACGAATCAGCATCATCCACTTCTCTTCGTTACCAACCAGCTTCTGGCAGTTCACAGACACACAGCGTGTCCTCGCTCATCCAACGCGATGAAGTTCCTGTGGGAGGAAGTGAGTGACGTCACAGCGTGATCTCTCGAGGACACGCTGTGTGTCTGCACTGCCAGAAGCTGGGTGGTAACGAAGAGAAGTGGATGATGCTGATTCGTCAGCATCATACACTTCTATTTACAACGCCCAGCTAGTAAAACAAGTAAAAACGCCCAGATGTAACGAACACAATACACGCCCAGTTGTACATAAGAAAGGCTCATTTGCATAAATATAAAAATGGTCATAACTTGGCCAAAAATGCTAGTTTTTGAAAAAAAAACACGTTACTGTAATCTACATTGCAGCGCCGATCTGCTGCAATACGAGATAGGGGTTTGAAAATCTGGTGACAGAGCCTCTTTAAATAGTTATTATGGTTAAAAAAAAGGCATCTGTCCACCAAAGGATGGGAAAAGGGAGGGGATGTGAGTAAACTTTAGAACTTTGTTTTACCCCCTACTTACAAATAAAGCAAAAACAAACAAACCATGAGGCATGAACTAATCTACCTCCTGATCCCAAGTGGTGATTAGACTGCGTTGATATAATTTGTTCTAAGACATCATCTAAACCTTTTTTGAAGCCATCTACTGTTTCTGCTGTGCAGATTCACAGTTCTTATCATAAAGAAAGTGTCACCTCCAGGGATTGAACCTTTTTTTACTCCAGACGGAGGGAGTGCCGCCTTGTCTTTTAAAGGGGGTTTTACATGGAACAACTTTCAACCATATTTGTTTGCACGGGCCATTTCTAAATTTTAACAAGTTAACCCCATAATGCTCCGCACAGTAACATTTGTGCTCAGTAATAGTAATAGACAAGAATGCTGTCCTAATGCGGCAAGCACCCGCCAATCAAGACGAGTATTCTCGTCCTGTGTCGGCAACCAGTTAATTTACACCAGTTTCTGGCGTAAATTGTAGTAAATGCGATGGGCCGCTAGTTACCACGCCCCTTCCGCCAATCGGCACATTTTTTATAAAGTGGCGAAAGCAAGGGAAATTTAAGCGACTTTCTGTCCGTTTGCGATATTTCTACGCCATAAAACTGGCGTAGGAACATTGTTAACTTTCCCCTATATCCACATCAGCCTCTGTCCGGGCTTCTATTCTATTTATTAATGATATAGAGGATGGGATTGATAGCACTATTTCTATTTTTGCAGATGACACCAAGCTATGTAGTAATGTTCAGTCTATGGAAGATGTTCATAAATTACAAGCCGACTTGCACACACGGAGTGGTTGGGCATTTATTTGGGCATCCATTCTATGCATGAATACATAAAAGCTGCAGAACAGACCTTTTTTAAATAAAAGTACATCAGAAAAGTGCTTATTTTCACTAACTTCAAACGCTACTAGAAAAATAAAATGTAATCAAAGGTTTCTATAGCCTTTAAGGCAATGTTCACACATCGTGTAATTGCTGCGGTTTTTCCATCTTCATTTGTGGATGGAAAATCTGCAGTGTATTACAGTAGCTGCAAAGTGGATGAGAATCTCATGCTGCAGAAAATTTCAGTGCTGAAATTGAACAGTGGTGCAACATGTCAATTTCCTATGTGCAATGATTGCGTATTTGTTGAGAATTCTCCCCATTGAGTTCGATGGGGAATTAAAAATCTGCAACAAATACCAACTGTTGCAAATTTTGTTGCGGAAAAGCTGCTAATCGGCAGCAAAAATCTTAACCCTGGTCTCCTTTAGAGACAGCTCACTGCTCCCCCGCATGGTCTCTGTGCTGACAGCTTCCTGGAGTGACATTTTGTCCCATGTGACTGCTGCAGCCAATCACAGTCCTCACTGTGATCCTAGGAGGCTGGCAGAACAGAGAGGGGAGCAGGGTCGCTTTGCTACGGGAGACCAGGGGAGGTGAGTATGATATTGTTTGTTTTTTATCCCTCCCTCTGCTGTTAGTGGCAAATCTGGTAGAATATCTGCAACAAAATAAACACAATTTGGTGTGGGCTTTTTGCCAGAATTCCCTGCAGATTCCGGGTCAGATTTGTTGTGGAATTATCTGCAGCAAATTCGACCTGTTTAAACATATCCTAACGTCTCCTTTTATCTCAGTTTTTGTACTCCACTTATTCACAATGCACTTAGTCCAGCAAGCCCAATGAGAACAAGCTCTGAAAGTCCTGCAGTTTAAATTAACCCCTTAACGCCCTGTGATGCACTATTACTTCACAGGCGTTGGCCTGTTAACGCAAACTGACATAATAGCACGTCATTGTATTAACAGGCAACCGCTTAACGCTATCCCTGCTTCAAGGCCAAGACCGGAGCTAGCCTCCGATCCCACTGATTAACCCCTTAGATGCAGCGCTCAAAAGCGAGCGCTGCATCTATGGTGTTTACAAGCAGATCGGAACCCCGCGATACAATCGGGCCTCCTGTCTGCCAAGTATGGTGGCCTGTTAGGTCCCGCCCAGAGACAGGGCCTAAAAGGCTTCCAGCCGCAAGAAGAAGATGGCGCAGGAGCTGGCACTGTGCTGTAACTGCAGGGAATGCATCTAGCTCCGATCCCTGCCATTAACCCCTTAGATGCCACGATCAAAAGTGATTGCGGCATCTCAGTGGTTTGTAGCGATCGGCATCGACATGATGTGATCGTGGGGATACCGATGCTATGACAACCGGAGGCCTGACAATGGCCTCCTGATCTGCCACATATGATAGCCTATTAGGACCTGCCCAGAGATGTGACCTAATGGGCTTGCTGTCAGTGAATGACTGACAGCTCTAATGCATTGCACTACGTGGGTAGTGCAGTGTATTAGAGTAAGGGTATGTGCACACGACAACGCCAAAAACTTCTGAAATTACGGAGCTTTTTTCAGGAGAAAACAGCTCCTGAATTTCAGATGTTTTTACAATTGCACACGTTTTTCGCGGTGTCTTTTACGGACTTAATTTTGAGCTGGTTTTCATTGAAGTCAATGAAAACGGCTCCAATTACGTCCCAAGAAGTGTCCTGCACTTCTTTGACGCAGCTGTAATTTTACGCGCCGTCTTTTGACAGCGACACGTAAAATGACAGCTCGTCTGCACAGAACATCGTAAGACCCATTGCAAGCAATGGGCAGATGTTTGCCGACGTATTGGAGCCGTCTTTTCAGGCGTAATTCGAGGCGTAAAACGTCTCCATTACGAATGAAAATTGGTCGTGTGCACATACCCTTAAGATCAGAGGTGCAGGCCTTCAAGTCCCCTAGTGGGACAAAAATAAAAGTTACTAAAAAGTTTAATAAAAGTTTCAAGTTAATAAAAACAATAACCTCCTTTTTTCCTAAAATAAGTTTTTTATTATAGAAAAAAAATGAAAACGTTAAGAAGAGTACACATATTTGGAATCACCGCGTCCGTAATGACCCACACTATAAAAAATATAATGTTATTTTTCCTGCACGGTGAACACCGCAAAAAAAAAAAAAGCCAGAATCACTATTTTTTGGTCACCACCCCTCCCAAAACATGGAATAAAGTGATCCCAAAACAGTACTAATAAAAACTACAACCCTCTCAGAATATGGTGACACAAAAAATTAATTTTATAAAGAGATTTTATTGTGCAAACGCTGCAAAACATAAAAAAAACGATATACAAATGGTATCGCCTTAATCGTATCGACCCGCAGAATAAATTAAAATGGTCATTTATAGTCCACGGTAACCACTGTAAAAAAAAAAAAAAGAATACAAATCATTGTCAGAATTGCTGGTTGTCACCTTGTTTGTCAAAAAATGAAATAGTGATAAAAAAAATAAATCGCATGGTACCAATGACAACTACAGATTGTCCGACAACAAATAAGCCCTCGCACATCTCCGGTGGCGAAAAAATAATCAGTGTGACACCGGCCACATATCTGTGAATTATTATATATTTACCGCATTATTATACCCTCTTATTATACCCTGATGTTCTCCTCACAGATTACATATGCCCCCACATTATAAACTGAAATACCAGTAAAACCCCAAACAAAACTACTACCAAGCAAAATCTGCACTTCTAAAGCCAAATGGCGCTCCCTCCCTTCTGAACCCTACAGCGTGCCCAAACAGCAGTTTATGTCCACAGATATGGCATCGCCATACCTGGGAGAACCACTAAAATGGCATATCCAAGGAAAATTGCAATTTTCACTTTGCACCATCCGCTGCGAGTTAATTACTAATGAAAAAAACACCTGTGTGGGCCTTTTCACTTTGCACCATCCGCTGCTAGTTAATTACTAATGAAAATACACCTGTGGGGGCATAATGCTCCCTACACCCCTTAAAATGCCTTAAGTGGTGTCGTTTCCAAAATAGGGGTCACTATTTGGGGTTTGGTTTTACTATTAGACCTCAGAGCACTGCAATTGTGGGCCAATGTTGCGAAAATCGCCAAATGCGCATGTTGTTCTTCACTTCTGAGCCCTGTCATATGTCCAGGCAAATGATAAATGCCTTGAGGGGAGTAGTTTCCAAAATGGGGTCACTTCTTGGGGGGCTTCTACTGTACTCTGGTACCTTAGGGTTTTGCAAATGCGACATGGCGCCCAAAAACCAATCCTGAAAATCTGCATGCCAAATAGCGCTCCTGCCCATTTTAGTGGAAAAAATTTTGATATTAATTTTTACGGCCTAATTCCAATAAATTCTGCAAAAGACCAGTGGGGTCTAAATGCTCACTATACCCCTAGATAGATTCCTAAAGGGGTCTAGTTGGCCCCGCTGGCGCTTTGCAAATGTGACATGGCACCCAAAAACCATTCCAGCTAAATTTGAGCTCCAAATGGTGCTCCTTCAGCAGTTTATGACCACATATGGGGTATTGCCGTAATTGGGAGAAATAGCTTTTCAAATATTGGGGTGTTTTTTCTCCTTTATTCCTTGTAAAAATTGAAAATGTCCACGTTTTATCGGGAAAAAAATTGCTTTTCAATTTCATGGCCCAATTCCACTAAATTCTTCAAAAAACCTGTGGGGTCAAAATGCTCCCTATACCCCTCAATAAATTCCTTTAGGGGTGTAGTTCCCTTTTGGGGCGGTTTACACTTATTTGGTCTCGCAAGAGCTTTGCAAATGTGACATGGCGCCGAAAACCATTCCAGCAAAATTTGAGCTCCAAAAGCCAGATGGTGCTCTTTCCATTCTAAGCCATGCCGTGGGTGCAAACAGCAGTTTATTACCACATCTGGGGCATTCCTGTGCTGAGAAGAGGTTGCTTTACAAATGTTGGGGTGCTTTTTCTCCTTTATTTATTGTGAAAATGGAAAAATCTGAGCTAAAACGACATTTTATTTAAAAAAAACCCATAGATTTTCATTTTTACGGCCTAATTCTACTAAATTCAGCAAAAAACCTGTGGGGTCAAAATGCTCACTATACCCCCTCGATAAATTCCTTGAGAGGTGTAGTTTCCCAAATGGGGTCACTTTTGGGGGGTTTCCACTGATTTGGTCCCGCAGCTGCTTTGCAAATGCGACATGGCACCCGAAAACCATTCCAGCAAAATTTGAGCACCAAAAGCCAAATGGTGCTCCTTCCCTTCTGAGCCCTGCTGTGTATCCAAACGACCGTTTATTACACATATGGGTTATTGCTGTGCTCAGAAGAGATTGCTTTACAAATGTTGGGGTGCTTTTTCTTCTTTATTTATTGTGAGAAATGGAAAAAAAAAAAACCTGTGGGGTCAAAATGCTGACCATACCCCTCGATAAATTCCTTGAGGGGTGTAGTTTCCCAAATGGGGTCACTTTTGGGGTGTTTCCACTGATTTGGTCCCTCGCTGGATGTGTTATTATTTTTAGTAATAACATTTCTTGATTGGCAGCAGGTCTTGACAATCTGGTCTGATCTTGTCTTGCTATATAGAGATATAAAAAAAAGGTGGAAATACCCGCGCCTTATAGTATAGTAGTTTTATGCAATTGGCCAGATAAAATGTCAGCACTTAGTATTTACACAATCCCATAAGGGAAAATCAGCTTGTCTGGTTCTCCTGGACCTCGCTGTTGGTGGAGATAGAAGAAGGAAATCCCAAGTCCCTACACTCCGATATGGGAGAAAACCAGCTTGTCCGTTTCTCCTGGACCTCACTGGTTCACCTTCTCTGGGTGTGGTGGAGATTACCATAAATAAATCCCAAATTTCTCCATAGTAAATGAAAAATATTTTTTTTTTCTTTTTTAGAGATATTTCAAAGATATAAAAGAGCTCGACATTTCACAATACGCTGATTGCTTCCTCAGGAGTCTGACCTCAAGTTGAAATGGTGGTCTCTTAAATAGTGCAAAGGAAAAGAGGGAGGAGTTAACATGACCCCCCCCCCCCTTCTTTTTGCATATAAACGTTCTGGAACATTATAAAACACAACATAGAACTATAAAAGCATAAAACCATCATAGGACCAGAGATACAGTTAGAGTCCCCTCAATGCAATTAAAATCTACATAGCCTACCATTCGCATACTATAATGTAGAGCCATTCATGTATTTGCGTCTCTATGTGCTTGCGCCAAATTCATTGGACTTTCCTTTGCAGTCCACATAACTTGTATATCCGATAATCCTTGTAATATGCTGGATTATTTGTTTATTGATTTTTTTTTGGGGGGGGGGGGGTTGCTGGGACTTGCGGTTCTAATACATTCTCATAGAGCAGGGTATGTCCCAGATTGAATATAGGATTGTATAGTTACATGATCAATAATATCACCACTCTGACTAAACACCCGGTTTGCCGGCACGAGTAGTACTGCGTATGGATACTCGGATTAAGGTTAGAGTTTTTTGATGTGAAGTGTTCTTTCCTTCACCGCTTTAAAATAAGATTATCCATTTACCTATTAATTTCAGTGGGCGCCCAGTTTTTGTGTCAATGAGTAATCCTTACAGATGTTTCGATCGATATTACAGGAGTCTTTATAGGTTCATTTGGACAATCTGGGATCTTCCATTTAATTCAATGGAGGTAATAGGTATTAAAGAATTTGTTAAAAGGACCTGGTGGTTACAATAACAAGGTTACTAGCGGCAAGTTCTTACTGACCTACCCACTAACCACAGTTTCCGTTTATCCCTATTAACAGGCAATATTGTCATTTTTCTATACACACCAAGCAAAACTAAATCCACATTTTTTAAGAATTTTTGTCTTAATTAAAAATTTGAAAGATCTATATTTGCATTCAGTCCCTCAGGATGCAAAGATTTTAATTTATAAATCCAATATGTTTCTCTCATACATAATGTTCTAAAACGATTTTTTCCTACCTCATCGATCAATAGATCTATGCCTACTACTCTCATGACTGATACATCTCCCTCGTGTGTAATGATGTGTTTGACCAATGAATGTGATCATTTTATTTTTCACACTACGGCAATGTTACGGGAAACGGTCTTTTAAACGTGTCATATTTCGTCTAACATATTGTAGACCGAACACACAAGTTATTAAATAGATCACGTTATTAAATAGATCACGTATTCTGATTCACAGTTCACTTGATGTTGAACTGTGAATTTTTCTTTGGTTGTTAGGCCTTATTTACACGAGCGTAGTTCACGTCTGTGATACGCACGGACTTATGTAACCCAATGGGGCCGTTCAGCATGTGTCCGCTGCGTAAAACTCACGACATGTCCTATACTTGAGTGGTTTTCGCGCATCACGCACCCATTGAAGTCAATGGGTGAGTGAAAATCACGCGCGGCACACGGACACATATTTGCGCGAGCAAAACGCACACATTCGTGTGAATTTCGCCTAAAGGAGTGAAATTCATTTATAGCATTAATATGGACACAAGTGATACAATTGTGCAAGTGTATCCAGAAACATCCCGGATTATTCCTTTTTCCACCCGGTTGGTCTATACTTTTCAGGATTGAGGGGACAAGGTTATTTTTGAAGGAGACCGCTTTTTTATAGATGACTTTTGGATTCATTTTTATGGAGTCCCTTAATATTGGATCATTCCATACTTGATTGGCCTGGTTGGAAAATTGGGTAATAAATGGGGTAGTTTTCGCTGGTTCAGAGGACTTAGTTGTTTGCTTGGTTTCGTTTGTATTTTCATTATCTTGCAATGGAATCGGCCTGCTATATCTTTCCTCCCTTACACTAGATATAGCCCTATTTAGTATGGTCTCTGGATATCCCTGCTGACTAAATTTGGTTAAAATAACATTGGATTGTGTTTCAAAGTCCAGGGTTCTACTGCAGTTCCGACTTATACATTTTAATTGTCCATGGGGGATATTCACCTTCCATTTGGTAAGCTGGTGACTATTGAATAACTGTTTGAGTCCGTTTAAAATATGATTTTGTCAAAATGTGACTATTTTCAAAAAATAAAGTAAGATCAAGAAAATGTATTTCTTTATCACTTGAGGTTGTAGTAAATTATAAGGATTGTTGTTGAGATGTGTTTTAAAATGATCTAAGATCTGTTCAGGGCCCTCCCAGATAATCAAAATATAATCTAGAAAACACCCATAATATTTAATGTAGATCTCAAAAGGGTTATTATTAAAGATGTAGGATTTTTCCCAGAACCCCATAAATAGATTAGCGAAGCTAGGCGTAAATTTTGCCCCCATAGCAGTGCCACATTGCTGAAGATAATGTCGTTTGGAAATAAAAATAGTTGTGAGTCAATATACATTCAATTCCCTTGAGTATAAATTCCGTTTGAGTAGTCGGTATTAGGGGGTTGTGATATAAAAAATGTGTTACTGCCAAAAGGCCTATGGAGTGTGCAATATTGGAGTATAGTGCACTCACATCACAAGTTAAAAAGATTGATCCTATTGCCACAGGGAAGTCCCTGATGATTTTTAATACATCTGGTATGTCTTTAATATATGCAGGTAGGAGCTTTACATGTTTTTGAAGGTGAAAATCGATATATTGGCTCAAGTTTGAGGTTAAACTGTTTGTTTATCCCCGAGATTTTAGGTCGACCGGGTGGATTTGTTGTGTCTTTATGGATTTTTTTTGGAAGGTGATAGTAAATTGGGACCTTTTGTATTTGGTATGTAAATAAAAATCCGGGTCCTTCCTACTGATAGCATTTGACTTCAAATGGTATTGAAGTAGATCCCTTAAAGTTTTATTGTCATCCGATGTGGAATTATAAATCAGATTTTATAATAAAAGTCATTGTCTAATATTCGTTTTGTTTCTTGGATATATGCTGATGTATCTTGTACTACTACAGCCCCCACTTTGTCTGCTTTTTTTATTACTACCTGACGGTTTTGTTTTAAATTCTTCAGTACTAATTGTTCTCCTTTTGTGAGATTCATTTTCTTGGGGGGGCTGGTTTGCCTGTGGTCATTTTTGCAAGTCAAACCACACAGTTTGCTGAAAAGTTTCGATAAACTTCCCTTTATCCTCAATGGGATAAAAGTTTGATTTATTTTTTTTCATGGGAGTTAAAATAGGTTGATATAGTAATTCATTATCCAGGGTTTCTACATCATCAACTGGTTCTGCATGTGTACGGTCCATCCCTGTAGTGATTGTTATTTCTTTTTATTCCCCCTTTTTTATTTCTCTATTACAAAATATGGGGTATTGCCGTAATCGGGAGAAATTGCTTTTCAAATGTTGGCGTGTTTTTTCTCCTTTATGCCTTGTAAAAATGTGTAATTTTCTACGTTTTATTGGAAAAAATTTAGATTTTCATTTTCACTGCCTCATTCCACTAAATTCAGCAATACCCCTTGATAAATTCCTTGAGGGGTGTAGTTTACCAATTGGTGTATTTTTGGGGGTGTTTTGGCCCCACAAGACCTCTTCAAACCGGACATGATGCCTAAAATATATTCTAATATACTTTTAGGGGTGCAGTTTTTAAAATGGGGTGATTTATTGGTGTTTGTATTGTATGGGCCCCTCAAAGCCACTTCACAGCTGAACTGGTCCCTTTAAAAATAGCCTTTTGAAATTTTCTTGAAAATGTGAGAAATTTCTGCTAAAGTGCTAAGCCTTGTAACGTCCTAGAAAAATAAAAGGATGTTAAAAAAAACAATGCTAATCTAAAGTAGACTTATGGGAAATGTTAATTAGCAACTATTTTGTGTTGTATCAGGCCTATTTTGTGTTGTATTAGCCCCGTTTGATCCCCTGAGGACGCTGTGTTAACAGCGAAACATGTCGGGGGGGCTATACTTTATCTTTTAAACAGCCAGATCCTGTTAGCAATCCGAGCACGCTCATTACGACAGTCTGAGGCTGAGCAGTCTGCAGCTGCTGGCCCAACAAATTCAATTCACTCTCACTCTGTCCGGCAAGCATGCAGAGAGAGTGTTAATAGAGCGTCTGCTAAACTAATACTGGCTGGAAATTTTAATCGTCTGTGCTATTCGTCTGTGCTCATTGCATATGTCCCTATGGACATCTTTAGTGGTAAAATAATAAAAGTTATATTTTAATTCAACATATTTGTTAGTGGCTGGGAAATTTGGCTTCGCAGAGTGCTTCCTGCACATTCGTTCCCCTTTGTATCAGGCCTAATGCACACGACCGTAGCCATGTGCACGGCAGTGATTTCCGGGTCGACCGGCCATGGCGTGACAGCCGCGAGCCGCTCGCAAATCGCAGGCCGTGCACATGGCCGCGGCCATTATTTTCAATGAGCCCGGACCGCAGAACACGGTCGTAATAAGGCTTGCCCGTTCCTTCTGCGGGCCGGGCTCCGGGGCCATGCACGGACCGTGAAAACCACGGTCATGTGCATGGCCCCATAGGAATGAATGGAGCCGCAATTCTCCCGTGGATTTTCGGGGGAATTGCGGCCGCAAAAGCACGTTCGTGTGCATGGGGCCTCACTGTCTGTCTTACAAGCAGATACATAAAATTTTAAAAAAATGCTAATTTTTCGCAAAATTTGTGTTTTTCTCAATTAAATACTGAATGTATCGACTAAATCTTACCAGTAACATAAAGTCCAATGTGTCACGAGGAAACAATCTCATAATCGCTTGTATAGGTATTAACATTCCAAAGTTATTACCACATAAAGTGACATGTGTCAGATTTGAAAAATGGGGCTGTCCTGAACGTGACAACTAGTCCACGTTTTTAAGGGGTTAAAGTTCCTGAGAACAGTTAACCCCCTCCACTTAACCCCTTGCCACTGCAGTTGTTCTTTTTTTCATTTTTGTTTTTTACTCCCCTTAATCTAAAAGCCATAACTTTTTTTTATTTTCCATGGACATAGCTGTATGAGGGGTTGTATTTTGCGTGATGGGTTGAAGTTTTTAACCGCACCATTTGTTGTGCCATATAATGCAGTGAAAAACTGAAAAAAAAGTTCTTTATGCAGTGTAATAGATTCCTCCATTGTTTTTTTTGCTTTGTTTTTTTACCGTGATCGCGTTGCAGGGGGGCCTTCTCCCTCTTTCTAATGGTCGAAAACAGAGTTCTCTCCAATGGCGGGCGTTAGTGCAAATTTTCAGCTGTAATATAAAGCTGACTCACGCGGCGTATGAGCGGGATCATGCCGTATGGCAGACATAATAGCAGTTAGGCCTCATCCACTAGCTCAGAGAAAACGGAGAACCAGAGAGAGAGAGAGAGAGAGAGGGCCTGCAGAGGGGAAAACGGCTTAAAAAAATGCAGGGTACAAGTAATATAATGGCCATTGTTATTCCTCTTGTACACACATCCTATGTCACAGCTTAATCTGAAAAGTCACCTGAAAGGTTAAGTACGCTTTAAAAAGGATCTGTCAGCTGTCCTGACAGGTCAGTTTGGGTACATATTTGCATTCCTCACAAAATAACAATTCTTGATCATCTCTCCAGCATTGTAGTTTTATGGGGAAAACAAGTATATACTAAAACGGGAATTTCAGGAGAGCTGACAGGTCCTCTTTAAATTGAAGCTCCCCTTTGGAACTACTTAAAATATTAGCACATTCATCACCACTCTAGCAAGTGTTTTCCCCCTTTCTTTCTGCAATGATTGCATAGTTCAGTGGTGGAGTTGTTTGGCATTTCTATTTCTGTGCTCCGTATCAAAGTTGTTGTTTTTTTACCCCCTGTGCAGTCTCAGGGACGCACGGAGATAATGTTGAGTCTGGATAGGATTGTCGCTGGTCTTGGATCTTCTGCCTCATCCTGTCATCGGGACATCTACAAGGCAGCCCGCTCTTGTCTGACAGATCGATCAATGTCTGTGCGCTTCGCAACCGCACAGGTAAATATCTTTAGGCATGAACTTTGCATCTAAGATTTAAATTTGTGATCTAAATAGAAATATTCATGTCTACCTGTTGGGCATTGTGTCCTCATTCGTTTTCTTTATCATCTCTGCAGTGTCTACTGGCCCTTCAAAATGAAGCATCTTTCATGTCGGGTTCTGACCTTGAGAGTTTGGTTTCTCTCTGCTTCAAGGCCTTTGAAGGTAGCAGCTACGATGTTCGTCTAGGAGTATCTCGACTCTTGGGAAAGGTTATAGCAAGGGCTGTGCATGGAACATGTGAGTAATTCATATGTTTATTAATGGTGTTCACCTTCTATTAACCTCTTGTTTCTGCCTAGTTCATTATTTGGTTTCATTTATTAGATAGATCTGGATTTATATCACATTACTGTCTTAAAGTGCTGCTTTGAATTCTTAAAATGCGACATGGAATCTCTTAATAATAATCTGGCCATACACAAGGGTTAAATGTCATCTGAGTCTGCAGATTTTAACTGGTCTTGTAAACAATATACAGCAAAATTTGTGTCTGTAGTATTGTATTTTTTGGCTGATAGTCTGCCAAATCATAACAAACCTAACACAATGCTACAGAAAAATGTACATTTAACCCCTTAATGACCAGCCTATTTTAGACCTTAATGACCAAGCTATTTTTTACGTTTTTCCATCGTCGCATTCCAAGAGCTATAACGTTTTTATTTTTGCGTCGACATCGCTGTATAAGGTCTTGTTTTTTGCGGGACAAGTTGTATTTTTTAATAGCACCATTTTGGGGGACATATTATTTATTGATTAACTTTTATTAACTTTTTTTGGGGGGGAATAGAAAAAAAATCAGAAATTTCGCCACTCTTTTTTGCGTCCTAAATCTGCGCCGTTTACCGTGTAGTATAAATAACACAATAAGTTTATTCAGCGGGTTGTTACGATTGCAACGATACCAAATTTGTATAGTTTTTGTATGTTTTACTACTTTTACACAGTAAAAACACTTTTTTTTTTCAAAATTATTTGTTTTTGTGTCTCCATATTTGAAGAGCCGTAAAGTTTTTATTTTTTCGCCGATGCGGTTGTATGAGGACTTGTTTTTTGCGGGAAGACTTGTAGTTTTTATTGGCACCATTTTGGAGTTGATGCGACTTTTTGATCACTTTTTAATCACATTTTTTTAAAGTCAGGATTCACAGAAAACAGCAATTTTTCCGTCGTTTTTAATTTAATTTTTTACGACGTTCACCGTGCGGGTTAAGTAATGTAATAGATTTATAGTCGGGGTCGTTACAGACTCGGCGACACCAAATATGTGTAACTTTTTAACTGTATTTTGGTTTTTTAATAGTAAAGCAGTTTGTAAGGGGAAAAAGTGGGTTTTTCATTTTTTTTTATTAACTTTATTAAACTTTTTTTTAAAACTTTTTTACTAGTCCCACTAGGGGACTACACTGCGATCTTCTGATCGCTTTTATAATACACTGCAATACTTCTGTATTGCAGTGTATTATGCCTGTCCGTTTAAAACGGACAGGCATCTGCTAGGTCATGCCTGTGGCATGATCTAGCAGGCATTCATTACTGGCAGACCTGGGGGCCCGGGCTGCCATTAGAGACACAGACACTCGGCGATCTTATCGCCGGGTGTCGGTGGGGAGAGAGGGATCTCCCTCACTCTCTCCAAAACCACTCTGATGAGGTGCTCGCTATTGAGCGCCGCATCTGAGGGGTTAAACGGGTGAGATCGATACTGATATCGATCTCACCCGGCAGAGCAGGGACACTCCCAGCCCTCAGCTGCCTCTAGCAGCTGAGAGCAGGGAGATCTGACAGCTCTCTGCTCTGTTTACTTATTCCGATGCCGCGACGTAAAAAGTCTATGGCATCGGAATAAGGCCCGTTAGTGACCGACGTAAAAAGACTATGGGCCGGTCACTAACGGGTTAAAGGGGTTATTTAAGAGTATCAAATACCTTCAGAGCTGTGTCTTTGCAGCTTTACATAGTCTGTATGATTTTATCAATCAGGTAGCGCTCATGGTTTTTCTAAATGACTATCGACCGTACCGTAATTGCGGATCAAAAATACGGTTCCATTCATTTCTGTTGCACAAGGCAGCCTTCCCGTATATTTACGGGAAGGTGTCCAGGCTGTAGAAGTGACTCGCAAAAAATAGTACATGTCCTATTTTTTTATTTTACGGACCGTGCTCCCATCTTTTGTAATGGGCGCATGGCCCGAAAATGCAAGTTACTGTCCACGGCCGGCCGTGGCCGTAATCACTGTCTTTACTTATATTCAGGGGAATATCTATAGGGGGTGCAGAGATAGCAGCCATACTCGTGCCCTGTTGCCTGAGGGGGCTAAAGATCCCTCTGCCACATAACAAGACACCAATATTATAAATGCCACATGGCAGGTGGGGGCACTGTTACAGATTTTGCATTGGGGCCTGGGAAGTTAGGCCCTTTGCCTAGATTCTCCCTGATGCATATTTGTGGAGTTGCCTGTAAATAAAATAATTCTTGGATGAAGTGTTGCAGCATACAAGAGCACATGTGGATGGGAGTTGGAAAACACCACAAAACTGACCCTGTTAATTATACCAGGCAAAAAACTGCTCCATAGATAACAGAATTAGGCCCTGTTCACAGAGTTTTTTGACTTGGAAACCACGTCGGAATCAGCGGCAAAAAACGTCCGAAATTGACCCCCATTAATTATAAATGAGAGGGCACTTTTAGCCGCTTGCAGGAAAAAAAAGCGTCATGCCGCTGTTTTCGCCCCTGACCTTCCATTGAAATCAATGGGAGGCAGAAATAACCTGCAGCGCTAGTTTCCGAGCATTTTTTGCAGCTTTTTGTGCCCGCGGTTCGCATTAGCTTCAATGGCCGCTGGTGAAAAGCGTCACGAAAACTAAGCAAAAAAGCGCAGGCAGGTCAAAAATCTGCCTTAAAATTCCTGAAGGAAATCTTGAGGCATATTTTATCTGCCTGCAAAAAAACTCGGTGTGAACAGGGCCTTACTTTACCAGCGGACGCTTTTGAAGGAGTTTTGAGTAAAAATAAAATATGCTGCTTTCATAAGTAGGATCTTATTGCTGTATTAGGGGTTTGGTTTTGGCTACAGATAGCTATTCTCCTGGGTGATTTTATTCACCTCACATCTTTTTACAGAAGCAGCAACAGACGGAAGGGTTCCAGGTCGGATACGCTGCACAGTTTTTACGCAACCTATATCCGATCCGTGGGAACCCAGCCTTAAAGGGGTTATACGGGCTATTATAATTGATGGCTTATCTTTAGGATAGGCCATCCATATTAAATCGGTGGGGGTCCGAATGTCTGCACCCCATAATATTTGCGTATACCATGCCTTTGTTTATTGAATATATGTGCATTCCAGTACTGAGCCTTTCTCTCAGATGTCACCCAGCTGGAATTTCAAGGAATTGTCAGATATTTACGGTTATATTTTTGTAATTCTCATTTTATTCTGTGTCGCTGAATATTGCCTTTAATGTACAATTTTGTATGCAGTAAATGTTTTCTGTTTTGACAGCCCCCTCAAGGCAAAGCACACGTAGACTATCACTGGAGGAGGCTCTTGGTCTGCTGTCTACTGGATTCATACGTGGAAATTCTGGGTTTCTACGAGGTGGTGGCGACATGCTGGGAGGAAGTAGTAGTACCACTCGCTATGTTAGGCTGGGAGCAACTCAGGTACATCTATGGACTAAATACTTTAACACTCAGCGGGCAGATTAAACATTGATCTCTTCTCAGCATGCGATAGCAAAAATAAACTATAATGGATCAGTTTCTGAGAAGTTTTATTTTATAATTTGCTGAACGTTCTCTCCATAGGCATATATTATTTTTATCAGCACACTTGGAGGCCACTGGCTATCCAGAAATGTCCTGGTGCTATTGACTCATCTGTTGGACATTGTGTCTCATCAAAAGGCGACTCAGACCACTCTAGAGGCTGCCTGTTCTAGACGCTGCATCTCCTACATTCTCAGAGCCACTTTAGGAGAACTCCTGGGAGAGAAGGCTCAGCTGGAGGCTGCCCGAGAGATCTGTGACGTTATTAAGAAGCTTATGAAATCCGTGGGTATGTTGTCACATTGTGTCATTCTCATCATCGCATGCTTTGACTTTCTGTGATATTGCATTACATTGCAGATCAGTGGATTAATACAATGAAACACTTAGTGTACAACTACCGTATGTTACAATTCATCCAGCTTGATAATACAGGGTGGGCCATTTATATGGATACACCTAAATAAAATGGGAATGGTTGGTGATATTAACTTCCTGTTTGTGGCACATTAGTATATGGGAGGGGGGAAACTTTTCAAGCTGGGTGTTGACCATGGCGGCCATTTTGAAGTCGGACATTTTGTATCCAACTTTAGTTTTTTCAATGGGAAGAGGGTCATGTGACACATCAAACTTATCGAGAATTTCACAAGAAAAACAATGGTGTGCTTGGTTTTAACGTTACTTTATTCTTTCATGAGTTATTTACAAGTTTCTGACCACTTATAAAATGTGTTCAAAGTGCTGCCCATTGTGTTGGATTGTCAATGCAACCCTCTTCTCCCACTCTTCACACACTGATAGCAACACCGCAGAAGAAATGCCTCCCGATCTGACCCCCTTAGACTTTTATCTTTGGGGTCATCTTAAGGCAATTGTCTATGCTGTGAAGATACGAGATGTGCAGCAACTGAAACTATGGATACTGGAAGCCTGTGCTAGCATTTCTTCTGCGGTGTTGCTATCAGTGTGTGAAGAGTGGGAGAAGAGGGTTGCATTGACAATCCAACACAATGGGCAGCACTTTGAACACATTTTATAAGTGGTCAGAAACTTGTAAATAACTCATGAAAGAATAAAGTAACGTTAAAACCAAGCACACCATTGTTTTTCTTGTGAAATTCTCGATAAGTTTGATGTGTCACATGACCCTCTTCCCATTGAAAAAACTAAAGTTGGATACAAAGTGTCCGACTTCAAAATGGCCGCCATGGTCAACACCCAGCTTGAAAAGTTTCCCCCCTCCCATATACTAATGTGCCACAAACAGGAAGCTAATATCACCAACCCTTCCCATTTTATTTAGGTGTATCCATATAAATGGCCCACCCTGTAGATGCATGTTTTATTCTGGAAACTGAGACCTAAGCAACAAAATCATAATGTTGAAATATGAGTTATAAAAGAAGAATACAGTCTTAGGTAGAAATAGAAGGGTATGTTCACACGGCACGGATTTGCCATAGGTAAATCTAATGCAGATTGTCTAGTGGATTCGCCCCATTGAAATTTAATGGGGCTATCCACGGCAATAATGAGCCATTATTATTTCATGTGGACATTTGTGGGTACTGTGTAAATGGGGTATACATTTTTTTTTATATAACTACAGTATGTTGAAATCAAGAAAATTCACTGACAAAATCAAGGGTCTATAGATTGGTGAAACAAAGCTGCCAAAGCAGGTCATTCTGTACCTGCTTTGATAAAGAATTAATTCTCGCCTAATTAGGAAACAATCTTAGGCCAAGATCACACCGTGCAGTTTTTGATGCATCTTTATTTACCCAAAACAAGAAGTTATACTAAAAAAGAGAGGACGTACTAGTATTTAATTTATACTTCTCCCTTTTGGATCCACATCAACAACTGCATCAAACTGCTCTGTGTGAATTGACCTTAGGGGAAAGTAAAAGATCATTGTGGACTTAGTAAGGTATGAGCACTCAGTTCTTTCATATATATTTTTCGGATTCTGATATTCATTAGTGTTACTTTCCCTTGGCTGCTCTATACATTGCTTTGAAAGCAGATCATCCTTGTTTCCTGCTGTCAAACCTTTAGCTCATTGCCGCTTTCTTACTGCTCGCATTATTTATATTGGCGTGTGTAAGGCCGCTTCCACACAGGCGTCACACAGGTGCTTTACTTCGCATGTATTACAGACGTAACACCCGGACTCCCGGGGCTCCATCAGAACAGACAGCGTGGGACAGTGGCCTAAGGCCCCATGCACACAACTGTAAAAATTGGCCGTAATTGCAGACCGTAATACGGTCCGCAATTACGGACCAACTCAGTTCTATTGGCCGCGGACACCTTTCCGTATCGCTATGGATGGGTATCCGGGTCGTAGAAATGTTCAGTAAATTATGGAAGATGTCCGTTCTTTCATTTTACGGGCCATGTTCCCATACTTTGCATGGGAGCACGGCCCGAAAATGCGGCTGGCCAGCCATGCCCGCAATCACAGGGCGTGATTACGGGCACGGCCGTGTGCCTTATGGTGTGATCACTATATATCATTGGCACCAGTATGCCTTAGCAACACATAAGGTGTATAAGCCTGTGTACCATTACACAAGTAGTACACAATAAGGTCTCATTTAGACTTGCGTATTTCGGTTAGTATGTTGTTATCAGTATTTGTAAGTCAAAACCAGGAGTGGGTTCAGAAAAGTTGGTCTTTATGTTTTACTCTTGGTTGTGTCTTACAAATACTGACCATAATATTCTAATAAAGTCTAAAAGAGTATGAAATGTCTTTTGATAAACCTTGACATTTCTGCCACGTAATGGGCACCCTTAAGGGGTCTGAAAGGTAGTAAAGCCCTAATGCACATTCATGAGCAGCCATGTTTATTAAGATATAAAATTCAGTATGATCACAGTGTAAATAATTGGAATGTAATAAACCTCAAAGTTAAAAACATAATTATGATATAATTCTTAACTGATTGCTTAACCCCTTAATGACCTGCATATAGTGTTTCTACGTCGGCCGCCGTTAAGGGTAGTTCTTCTGAATCACCGCCTTTTCACGTCGGTGCTTCAGAAGAAGTTTTCCCGCATCGGGCAGGGATCTCCTGAAGCCTGGGCGGTTACTAACAGCCTCGGGCTTCAGGGCAATAATCGGAGACTAGTGGTCTCCGACCATGTATACCCCTCTAATGCAGCACTCAATAACGAGCGCCGTATCTGAGTGGTTTTAGAGGGGGGTCTCCTTCTCTCACCCCACCAGCATCCCGCAATAAAATCGCGGGGTGCGGATGGTTTCTATGGCAGCCTGTGGGCCTAACAAAGGCCCCCAGGTCTGCCTTTAGTAAATGTATGTTTAGGACATCGTTGAATGGCGCTCGTTTGCTCCTGTCACACGGATTTATGGATGAGGACGAGCTGTCGTTACTCCGATCGCTCGTCCCCGTACATTATTATCATGTCGGCAGCGTGTCTCCCTGTTTACACAGGGGGATGTGCTGCCGACAACGATAATATTTAACTTTTTTAAAACAATACGATCAGCAGATAAACGAGCGTTTGCAACGAGCGTTATATGAACGCTCGTCTGCATGATAATAGCCCAGTGTCAAAGCCCCTTTAGGCTATGCCAGAGGCATGGCCTAACCGATGCCATTGAATGGCATAATACACTGCAATACAGAAGTATTGCAGTGTATTATAAAAGCGATCAAAAGATCGCACAGTGAAGTCCCCCAGTCAGACTAAAAAAAAAAGTTAAAAAAAGTTTTATTAAAGTATGATATTAATAAATAAGTCCCAAGTAAAAAAAAAATTAAAAACCCACTTTTTGCCCTTGACAAAATGCTTTATTATGAAAAAAAAGTCAAAAGTTACACATATTTGGTATTGCCGCGTCTGTAACGACCCCAACTATAAAACGATTGCATTATTTAAACTGCACGGTGAACGCCATAAAAAATTAAATAAAAAACAATGCCAGAATTGCTGTTTTCTGTTTATTCTGCCTTAAAAAATCTTGATAAAAAGTGATCAAAAAGTCGCATTTACTCCAAAATGGTACCAATAAAAACGACAAGTCGTCCTGCAAAACAAAAGCCCTCATACAGCTATGTAAGCAGAAAAATAAAAAAGTTATGGCTCTTAAAATATGGCGACACAAAAACAAATAATTTTGAAAAAGAAAGTGTTTTTACTGTAAAAGTGGTAAAACATAAAAAAAACCTATATCAATTTGTATCGCCGCAATCGTAACGACCCGCTGAATAAAGTTATGTTATTTATACCACACGGTAAACTGTGTAAATTTAACACACAAAAAAGTGGTGAAATTCCAGTATTTTTTACAATTACCCCACCAAAAAAAGTTAATAAAAGTTAGTCAATAAATTATAAGTACCCCAAAATGGTGCTATTAAAGAAATACAACATGTCCCGCAAAAAACAAGTCCTTATACAGCTATGTCGGCATAAAAATAAAAAACTTATAGCTCTTTGAATGCGACTATGGAAAACTTAAAGGGAAGGTGTCATTAATTTATTTTTATTTTTTATCATATTGCTTTTAATGATATTAACATAAATTTTATTTATTTGTGTTCTCGTGTTCTACTTTTTACTTTGTACTCACTTTTACTTCTCTATGGGGCTGCCATTTTTTTTTCATCTCTTTATGTGTCGATTAACGACACATACAGAGATGGAATATGGCACATACATCCCCATAGAGAATGCGAACGAGAGCCGTTCCATTCACTATAGTGTACGCCGTCTGTGTGGGAACAGCGCATGCGCCGCTCCGACACAGACCAAAACGAAGCTCGTTCGCAGAGCGAAATCCGGCGCCATTTTCATGTGGACCGGAAGCCGCTGCCGGACAGTAAGATGACGACTTCCGGACGCAGCTTCCTGTCATGTGTTCAAGGAAGAGAAGACGCAAGGAATAGGGGTGGCGGCAGGAGCAGGTAATTTATGTTCGTGTATGTGATGTGTGTATTATGTTTGTGTTATACTGTCTGCTGAGCACTGTATCTAATCCTCCTACACTTTGCAGTTGCAGTCGCTCAGAAAATGGCGGCACAGTGTAGGGGGTTTGAAGATTCAAACTCCTCCTTCTCCTGGCACTAGCCAGAGGAAGGGAGGGGGGATTGTGTGAGGACACTAGAGAGAGTGTGTCTACACCAAATTTGCAGCATAAAGCAATGAGGTTGCTTTACCACATTGACCATGCTGCAATTTTGGGAACTGCTCCCTCTAGTGGCCAGCACATGGCAATGTTATAAATTACAATCTGATTTATAATATTTCCTGACTTGTGAAAAAATTAAAACAATGTGTAATCACTTAAATAATAATTGTTTAACTAAAAAAAATAAAAAATAATTTCTAGCGACACATTCCCTTTAAAAAAATTGCTTGGTCACTAAGTAATAAAATACTTTTTGGTATTAAGGGGTTAATTACAAATATGTGTTTGTTATGTCCACAGTCATTTCACCCTCTTTGCTTAGTGAACTCTTGACTCATTTTACCTCCAAACTACCCATGCCTTTCCTGTTTTATTTCTCATTAGATGCTGTTCTAAGTGACAGTAACTTGGAGACACGGTTCTATACTTCTGATATTACTGCCAGTCCGCATGCATTGGTCTGTGCCGTGCAAGAGCTTGGGGATCTAATCTTAGGACTGGGTACCACAGCTGCTACATTACTGCGGGACTCAAGCTCTGGTAATCTTTGTGTGTCAGCAAATGTGGGGCTTGTTTACATGTTTGTCTATGGATGCATTCACATGACTAACACATTTTTCTTTATCGCTGCTTTCCCTTTGCCTTTTAGGAGTCCTGGACACTGTGATTTCTCTAGTTCTCCACCCTAGTCTAAGTGTTCGCTTAGCTTCAGCTTGGTGCCTTCGCTGTGTGGTTGTATCTCTGCCCTCTTTAAAAGCCACTCTTTTAAATCGTTGTACAGAACGCCTGATAGCACTGAAATCTTCTCATGAAGCAGTTAGTGGGTACAGTCTGGCAGCAGCTGGCCTGCTTGGCTCCATAAGACTTTGTCCACTTGGTGTTCCGCAGGGAAAAGGAAAAGTAAGTATTGCTCACGAAAAGGGTGGCTGCCAAATGAAGCATCATCCATACAGCAGTTCAGTCTTTGCTTGTAATGTTAGATATTTATTTAAATGGTCACTAACGTTCAACAAACTTACATACATCAATAGTACAAGCAAATATAAGAAACTTTTTAATATGTCTTAGAGAATAACGCCTCTTTGAGCTCTCCAAGGGATCAGATTACAGCTGCCCATAGAAGTCTATGGAGAAGGGAGGAGTGAGCAGAGTGACAGCGAGACAGCGATGTGTATATAATATGAGATAGATGGAGAAAGGGGAGCAGGATCGTCCTCTTCTATGTGTTATTCCTCATATGCACACACATGACAGTTTGTTCTGAAAAGTCAGGTAAGCTTTAAGGTACAAAGTAAGTCCAAAGGAATGCATTAATTAGTATCAAAATAAAATTTAGTCTTTCGCACATCAATTCGAGTTGAATGACTTCAACGCATGACAAGTCTGTGGAGCCCCAGTCAAAAAGCTAGTGAGAAAAAAAACAGTAGTCTTCAGACATCCATGTTGTAAACTCACATGTATTTTCACATGAATTCAGCTGCAGATTGTGCGTACACAATTTGTAATAGATAGTACATGCAGTGGATTTGAAAATATTTCCTAAAATCCATGCAGATTTTGTGTCCGTAGCATTTGGATGGGAGTTTTTTTGTGCACTTAGGCCAGTTTCATATAGACCGAACACAGACGAATTTTAGGGTCCATCTTATGACCATAACACCCTGACCCCGTGTAATTAGGTCACCATGGGGTCCTGTGCCTTTTAGAATGAGCTGTTACTCCATTGAGCCATAGATGTTATGGTTGTTTCTTAAATGTAGTAATAATTTAAAATAATGTTACCTACTCTTTTTCTAGTTATGTAAATGTAAAATTACATTACAATTTTTTTAAATATCAATGTAACAAATATCACTGGCACAACACCTCATAGGGTAATACCATAAGGCTCTGTTCACATCTGCGTCAGAGCCTCTGTCACAGTTTTTATTGAGTTTTCAATTTCAGATGCCGTAATTTTTTTGACGGGACGACAGACACCTTGGCACAACCTGACTGACCCCATTATAGTCAGTGGGGACTGTCGGGCGCCGACGTGCAATGGATCAGTCACAGCATTGTGACTTCTGTTATTAACGGAAACCAAAATGCACTTGTGAACAGAGCCCAACATGGAATCTATTGTCGTGTAGCAAGAAGAAAGTTGCTCACCTTTTATTGTTGTGTAGCGACACAACTTAATGTATGGTCACTTGGTATAGAGCCGCAGGTGCCACCGGTATCGCCTTCAGGATGTCTCACAGATTAAGGCCGGATTTACACGAGCGTGTGCGTTTTGCGCGCGCAAAAAAACGCGGCGTTTTGCGCGCACAAAAGGCACTTAACAGCTCCGTGTGTCAGCTGCGTATGATGCGTGGCTACGTGAGTTTCGCTCAGCCGCTATCATTACGACACTCCGTTTGTATGTTTGTACGTGGTGCTTAGGGCTTATTCAGATGAACGTAATATACGTCCGTGCAACGCACGTGATTTTCACGCGCCTCGCACGGACCTATGTTAGTCTATGGGGCCGTGCAGACAGTCAGTGATTTTCACGCAGCGTGTGTCCGGAGCGTAAAACTCACGACATGTCCGATATTTGTGCGTTGTTCGCGCATCACGCACCCTTTGCAGTCAATGGGGGTGTGAAAATCACGCGCAGCACACGGAAGCACCTCCGTGTCACACGTGTGATTAGCGCAACAGCAGTAAAAAGTATAAATGAAAGTATAAATGAAAACAGAAAAGCACATTATCCCTCGACGTATTACACATAGTACTGACACCCCATGTACTATTCACAGCACTGACCCCTATTCATCACATTTATTTATTATTTATTTTTATTACATTATTACACAGTTCTGACACTTTCATACATACACATTTCTTTTTTACCATCCATTCACACCCTAGCACTACACTAACACTGACACTCATTTATCGCACACCTTTGAGCACTTAGTTCGCCACTCCCCTCAAGACTAGTGGGAGTGGCTATCACTATTTAATGCACACTCCTTCTGCAGCATTCTTTGACCTGTCTGCGTCCTGCTGGGAACGGGTTTTCACCCACCCACCCACCTACCTAGTAAGTATGGCCTTTTTTGTGGTTTTGATATATAAAACATGCAAATTACAGTTTTTTGGTCACCTTAGCGCTCCAAAAAAAAGGAATAAAAACTGATCGAAAAGTCGCACGTACTCCAAAATGTTATCAGTGAAAACTACAGCTCACACCTCTAAATTAATGGAAAAATAAAAAAGTTATGGCTCTCAGAATATGGCGACACAAAACATGTTTTTTTTTTAGCAAATAGTTTTATGTTTCTAAAAGTGGTATAACCTAAAAGAAAACATATAAATTTGGTATCGCCATAATCCTATCAACCTGTAGAATAAGGTGAATATGTGTTTTTTACCACCTGATGGACTCCGTAAAAACAAAACCCCCAAGAAATGGTGTAATCACCGTTTTTTTTGCCCATTTCACCCCACAAATATTTTTTTTTCAGATTCTGAGTATTTTATGCGGTACAATAAATGGTGCCATGAAAAACTACAACTTGTCCCGCACAAAACAAGCCCTCATACGGCTATTTAGACGAAGAAATAGAAAAGTTATGGCTTTTGGAAGGCGGAGAGGAAAAAACGAAAATGAAAAATTGGCCTGGTCTTTAAACAATTACTAAATTTCAAACCCCAAACTTAAATCTCTAGTTGAAACATATCTTAAAGAATACTTTGATTTACATCATACTAATGATGATTCAACGACATCTACATGGTGTGCCCATAAAGCCGTAATGCGTTTCATTTTTATTAAATTGGCATCTCAAGACAAAAAACGTAGACAAGCACAGACAAATGAATTGTTGTTAAAGATTGCGGAACTAGAAGAGAAGAGAAGAGATCAGCATATACCCTCCTCACAGACACATAGTGAACTTAAAGACCTTCGATTCCAGCTTTATCAATTATATCAAAATAAACATGAATATTACTATAGGAAAACTAGAGCCTAATTTTACTGACAGGGGACTAGAGCAGGAGCATTACCGGCAAACAAAATGAGAGCTATAACTCTTAAACAAAAAATCCTCTTTATATATAAAGGGAATACTAAAATTATGAACCCTAAAGAAATTGCAAATTCGTTTGCTGAATATTATTCTGCTCTATATAATCTGAAAAATGATGTAAACACAACACAACCTTCAATAGAGGAAATAAATATGTTTCTAGAGTCAGTCACACTTCCCAAACAGACAAATTGACAATTCCAAAACATCAGTTTCTATTTCTGAAGTAGCTAATGTTATCCAATCATTAAAGCTGAATAAGTCTCCAGGACCAGACGGACTTTCTAATGCGTACTTCAAAACTTTCCCATATATTTTGTCACCATGGTTGAACAAACTATTTTTAGAGGTAATGTGTAAGATGACATTTCCAGCCGAAATGCTTCAAGCTAACATAGTAACTATCCCTAAACCAGGTAAAACACCTGACAAGCACGCTAACGTTAGTCCAATCTCCCTTCTAAATTCTGACCTAAAGATTTACTCCAAATAGACTTGTTATTATCCTACCACTTCTTATTAGTAAAGATCAAGTGGGGGTTGTCAAATCTAGACAATCTCTGGGTGGCACTAGGAGATGTAATAATCTTATGCATTTGGTTGAGAAGAATCGACAGCCTTGTCTGGTGTTGTCTCTAGACGAGGAGAAGGCATTCGATCGAGTCCACTGGGGGTATCTACAGGCAATTTTGCACAGATTTGGTTTCCTTGAGCAACTGTTCCGATCTATAATGGCACTTTACACTTCACCTTCAGCTAGAGTATACTCCTCAGGATTTATATCCAAATCCTTCACAATTACTAATGGCACCCGCCAAGGTTGCCCCTCCCCCTCCCAGTTACTTTTTGCCTTTCCTATAGAGCCCTTGGCTAAAAAAATAATCAACCCTCACATTTCTGGAATTAAAGTAGACAACTTAGACAACAAAATAGGACTTTTTGCTGATGATATTATGCCATCAATTACTAACCCAAAAGACTCACTACCTGAGACTATGAATACTATAAACACCTACAACAAAATCTCTTACTACAAACTAAACATGTCTAAATGTCAAACCCTTAATATCGGACTATCCAACCATGTTCACTCCCAACTTCGTAGTAAATATCCTTTTCATTGGGATAACACTTCAATCACATATCTTGGGATTCACCCTATATATCCTGTCAAACATTTACTTCAGGTAAACTATACGAATTTATTGAATAAAATTAAATCTGACCTATTGCATATGTCCCAACTCGAATTATCATTGGTAGGTCGGATATCATCGATCAAAATTATAATTTCTCAAATACTCTATATCATCCGAAATCTGTCCATTCTCTTCCCTATAAGACCTTAAACAGTTACAGCAGATAATTCTAAGTTTTATATGGAAAAATGCACAACATAGAATTTAAGCAAACATTATGTTTCAACCAACACGAAAAGGAGACTTGAGCTGCCCTTCAGTGATTCAATGCTATAAGGCGTGTATTTTTGAGCAAATAAGATTATTGTGGTTGGATGACTCCACAAAACACTGGGTGACCATTGAAAAGCACATCCATAATATTAAACCTTTCCCAAGCTACTTTGTAGCTACGAACTTACTCAAATTACCTGCACCCAATATTTCACCCACATTAAAAGCGGCTCTGAATGTTTGGAATTGCATGTATACTAGAAAAAGGCCTTGTCAAGCTTCCGCTCTCTCGCATCTCCATACAAATAATGTCAAACTATTGTCGTGAAATCTCTTATGAGAACTGGTGAACATGTGGCATTACACATTTTAGAGATGTCACGGACTCCACGGGACCTTCACTCAATTGATGATATAGATTTACTATACCAAGATGTGATCTTCACAAATATTCACTTTATTAACACTCATAAAATCCCTCATTGTGATCCACCACCATTCTCAACTACTCTCCTATTAAATTCTTCTATTCAAAAGAAAGGCATTTCCTTATCTTACCATGGAACGGTAGAAACACTAATTACTGACCCCCTCCCGTTTACACATAAATGGAAAACAGATTTTAACGCTTCTGAATCTGCTGAGAACTGGAAAAAAAGCATTCAGTTTACCATCCAAATTATCTAAATAAGTTAATCATATGGAGAACTCCAGAAAAATCCTCTATAGATGGTACTACACCACCCCTCGCCAACTATACCAGGGAACGGAGGGTAAATGTTGGAGATGCCAGAGAGCTGGGGCGGATGTGAAACATATATGGTGGGAATGAACTGTGGAAAGCTGTTGGACACTTATCAGTTATCTGTGAAATTAATAAGACCCTATCCCCTTTACAATGCTTACTGTCTATTGACATTGACTTATTTCCTAATAACCTTAGGACAGTCATTTTCCATATATTAGTATTAACTAGACTAAAAAGTGCAAAATATTTGAAAAACGTAAACATTCCTTCGTTGGCAGAAATCACCGGTTTGGTAAATGACAATTGCACGTCTGAAAAAACAGTTGCTTCAAGTCTAGGCAGGTTTCCACGGTTCCTTAAAAATTGGGATATTTGGCTACACTCTAAATATAATGTTTCTATTCAGAACTATTGTTCGTATAGTATAAATACCATGTATATTATTGTACATTTCGGTGATATTGCTACTCTCTCCAATATCGGTCTTATATAATTGCTTATGTATATGCACCATACTTCTTGTATGCATTTGATTTTTTTCTCACTTTGTCACCAAAGTTTGTTAATTTATACGTTTTTAATTGTTACTTTTTGTTTTATGTAATCCCCTTGTAATGGGTCAATGTAACACCGTATCTTATTGCTGACTGCATGCCTTACTATTGGAACCCAATGAAAAGAAATGTTTTAAAACTGGTGTAAATAAAAAGTCAAGTAGTTTTCCATAGCAAACTAATCGGCTCACTGCTTACATTTCAAAGGGAAAATGCCTATCATTCAAAAATGTTCTACTTCCATTGGACACAAAATAATCACATGCAAAAGTGTTGATCCATGTTACTATGACACACCTTGTTCATTTCTGGGACAGCCGGTCAATTCTATAATTAGTCAAGTGGGGATCGCTATTGTGCGGTCAAGGAATTGTAGTATAATTTTATATCTATACCTGGAGAAGCCAAATCTTGAAAATAGTCCGCGTGCAGCATGACAGGTTTTGAATAGGTTAGCAAAGATAAATGAGGAAAATAAAACACTCCTTAAATTAAAAGTAGAGTCCTATCCATAAGTTTTGCCTAAGGTGCCTCTACTGAATGCTGACTTGGAGGGAGAGCATAGTTATTATGCATTATTTGTGTTAAAGAAATCCTATTAATAGAAGTCATTTTGTATGGATTTATATTTCACTTTGACACTAGAATCTGATTTTTTTGATCAGTGTAAAAAAAAGACTAATTAAATTAAACCCTGGGACCCCCGCCAATCCAGAGAAGCATTTCTCTGCACAGCGTGTGGAGGGAGCAACATCGTGCCGGAAAAAAATCCTAGCTAAAAGATATACCATCACTTCCTCTGGTGGGAAAACCTTCAATGTTGTTACACAATAAAACATAAAAAGCGGGGTGAATCCTTTTTACAGTCATTGTGTATATAAGGGTTTATAATATCCTGTAATAAATAATCCTGTTAACATAGGGTGCCATCTTCAGATAACCATGGTACAGAAAAGTGATAACCCGCTGTCTCAACATGGTTGTTTCAGGTCATTATGAGCTTGGCTGAAGACCTTTTGTGCTCTGCAAACCAAAACAGTCGCCTTTCTGTGCAAAGAGTACAGGCAGGCTGGATCCTGATCTCCTCCCTAATGACTTTGGGTAAGATTCAGTTAGTGTATTACCATACAGAACAATACAGAAACCAAGTTGTAACCTTATATCATTTATAACCAACTTTATACGATCTAGAAACCAAGTTATCTAATTCACTGAGTGAGGACTGTTCAGTTTTCAGAGCATGCTGCGTGTTTGTTTAAAATGCTGCATGTCACATTAATCTCCGTTTTGTTTGTAGATTTGTTTTTTCCCATTATTATTATTATTATTATTAATGTTATTGTGTATTTCTTGGTGCCCTTAAAGCGGATCTGTTATACTATGGGGCCCAATGAGACCATGTTATAATAGGTTGTAAGCTTTTCTGAAGAGGAAGGTTTACTTCACAGTCCATAATTACAAGCTATTTTTGCAGTTGCCACAAAACTACCAGTATGTGTTTGATAGAACCCTTAACCTTCACCTCCTCTACAGGCCCTGCAATGGTCCAGCTTCATTTTGGACGACTTTTGCTTCTCTGGCGCAGTGTCTTCCCCCAAAACCCTAAGGACCTGGACATTGAGCGCAGTAGAGGGGATTCTTTCACCTGGCAAGTTACTCTGGAAGGGCGAGCAGGTGCAATGAGTGGTGAGTATTTCGATAAGTAACATATACAACACTTATTGTTACCTCTAAAGCAAGATTTTGAAGTTTTACACTACATAATGTTCTAACTTGAAATAAAGTTTCTCCAGAAAGACACACTGTGTAAAGGTTTACAGCAGAACTGAATATGTGTTGTGCATTGGATCGAATTGTATCTGGAGCTTGGCCAGATTACTCCTTGTTCCTTATATTTCCTCTGTAGGGCGCTGTATTACGGAGATATTCCCTCCTAGAAGCAATGCTGTTATAAATTGTACAATTATATTACTGAGACATGTTTAAAATAAATATTTTTTCTTTATCATTTCTGTTTTGTTTTCCCCAGCTATACAGAGCTTTATGTCACACTGTGGGGATCTTGTGACAGAAGATATTTTAAACCAGCTTCTTCCTCCTCTTCCGTGTGCTGTGGCTTTGCTTGCCCAGTAAGTTTTTTAACAAAGTTAAAAAAAATGAGGTGGCCATGACATTCTAGCCGCTGAAAACCCCTTTAACACCATATGTCGTCTTCTTCTTTTATTAATTTAGAAAGGGTCAGTTCACACTGAGTTTTTTGGTGCTGATTTTGATGCAGAAACCGCCTTGCAATCGTCGCAAAAGAAAAACGCCCAAATCGCACCCTATTGATTTCAATGTGAGGCAGAGGCATTTTTATCACCCGGGCGGCTTTTGGCCGCTTGCAGAAGATAAAAACGGCATGTTGTTTCTTACAGCAGTTTCCACCTCTAACATCCCACTGAAATGAAAGTGAGGCAGAAGAAAACCTGTGGCGCTAGTTTCTGTGCATTTTTTGCGGTGTTTATTTTGCCTGCGGACCTTGTAATAGATTAAAGGCAGTGGGCAAAAAAAAGCAGCAGGAAAAAAAAACGTTACTGCAATCCAGGCAGTTGAAAATCTGCATCAAAATTCCTAAAGGAATTTTGAGGCAGATTTCTGCCTGCAAAAAACTCTAAACTACCCCTTAGGCCTCATGCACACGACCGTAAAAACACCCGTTATTACGGGTCGTAATTACGACCCGAAATAACGGGCCCATAGACTTCTGTTGGCCACGGGTACCTTCCCATTTTCACACGGGAAGGTGCCCGTGCCGTTAAAAAGATAGAACATGTTCTATTTTTTTATTTTACGGGCCGTGCTCCTATACTTTATAATGGCTCGGAAAAACGGCCGGCTGCCCATGGCCGGCCGTGCTCATAATTACGAGTCCCGTAAATACGGGTGGAATACTGGTGACACCGGACCCGTATTGACGGGCACGGGTCCGTAAATACTGGTGCAGTACGGGTCGAATACGTGTGACCAAGGACCCGTATTTACGCCAGTATTTACGGGAGGACAAAAATATGGTCGTGTGCATGGGGCCTTACTCTCAATATAACAGACATAAGATACGTTTTAATTTCTCATTCCGTTTATTAATTGAGTTACTCGCCTTTGAACCTTTTCCATCTCTCCTATATCCATATTTTACTGTACTACAGTATTTTATTGTTTTTCTAAACTTTTCTTACTAGATTACCCAGCCTGCAAAAACTGCATGGAAACTCTTTGAAGGCTTGTTCTGTGTTGTACAGACATAGACTTTACCAGTTACTAATCTTGATGCCTCCCAAGGCATATCAAGGTAATATTTGTTAATAATCTCAATTTAATGTAATAATATTATCTGTATTATTTAAAGTTACTGTACTACCGTTTTCACAGTTTACAGCCTCTAAATTTCTCATTAATGTTGATAGGAAGCCTATGTGCAATTATAAAGGAATTGGTTGCAGACCTGTCCTCCCCTGACTACACGCCTAGTGGAGCTTTATTCTTACTGCCATCACTTTGTCACCCTGATGACTTAATTCTCTTGGGACCCTCGCTGCAGGAGAGTGATCACAGAGCTATAGAAGAGCAGGTAATAAATAGTATAATTTGCTTGTTATGCTTCTAATATCTGATGTTGATGAGTCTATTTCGCAGGCCTAGGCTTCTTCCACACCACATTTATTGACAACATCAGAAGAATCGTATTCACTGCCTACATATGAGTTAAAGTATACTTTTTGGTAACAATGATCTAATCATGACTATCTATTACTTTTAGCAGTGATTTTCTTATACCAGGTGTACTGAACTATTTTTAGTGATTGTTCATTAGCCTTGGTCTGCCGTCAGGTGAACGTCCGAGCCGAACACCAACAGTAAGGCTATATTCATACGGGTCGGATTTCCCATAGGCCATTCCGACCCGTGGGTCTGCGGCAGAAATTTGAGGCTAATTTTCCACAATGCCCCTTATAGAGAGTGCCACACAGTCCCCCTCTGCAGATAGTGACACACATAGTGCCCTTTGTAAACAATGCCACACAATGACCCTTTTAGATAGTGGCATACAGCTTCCCTGCAGATAGTACCCCTCAAAAAAATAAACATATACTCACCTAGCCCCTTTCCCGCAACGAATGGAGCTGCACAGCCTCCTCAGCCATGTTAGGCCTGCAGCTCATGTGATGCCGAGACTGGACCCTTGTGTAGGCTGACAAAATATTTGAAAATTTGAATATTATATAAGCCCAATTTTAAAAATGATTTTTAATACCGAAATGTTGGCCTACTGAAAAGTATGTACAGTATATGCACTCAATAGTTCGAGAGACCAGAGCCAAAAATCCAGCGCTTGAGGTAGGTAAAAAGAACAACTTTTCCAATTTTATTAATGGTATAACAAATTTAAAACGAACTTGAAAGAGTAGTTTGGTAACTTGGCAGAGTACAGAGATAAGTGGAGGGTGAAGGATCAAGAATTTTGCGTAAGTCAATTGAGCCTATGCGTTTCTGACACGTCTTGTGTCCTTATTCATGGCATGCATAGAAACTCTGTATCCACTCCTGGCTTTTATTTCCGGTGGCTCAGTGGTTAGCACTGCTGCCTCGCAGCGCTGGGGTTCTGGGTTCAAATCCAACCAAGGACAACATCTGCATGGTGTTTGTATGTTCTCCCCTTGTTTGCGTGGGTTTCCTCCGGGTACTCCGGTTTCCTCCCACACCCCAAAAACATACCAATAGGGAATTTAGATTGTGAGCCCCAATGGGGACAGTAAAAAAGAGGACCTCTGTACAGTGCTGCGGAATATGTTGGCGCTATATAAGAAACTGAAATAAATATAAATAAATCATCCTCCTGAAGATACAAACCGGAAATAAAAGTCAGGAGTGGATACAGAGTTTCTATGCATGCCATGAATAAGGACACAAGACGTGTCAGAAACTCTTCCAAGTTACCGAACTACTCTTTCAAGTTTGTTTTAAATTTGTTATATCATTAATAAAATTGGAACAGTTGTTCTTTTTACCTACCTCAAGCGGTGGATTTTTTGCTCTGCTCTTTCTCCTGTTGATTGCCGCTGGTCGTGCGGGATTCCGGGCGCTGTCTGTTCACAGACACAACAAACGGTGAGCTGGAGTATCTCCTCCCCCCTCTTCCCTACTTACATCTATTGTATACTCAAAACTTGGTCGGGGCTCCTTTTGCATGAATTACTGTATCAATGCGGCGTGGCATGGAGGCGATCAGCCTGTGGCACTGCTGAGGTGTTATGGAAGCCCAGGTTGCTTTGATAACCGCCTTCAGCTCGTCTGCATTGTTGGGTCTGGTGTCTCATCTTCCTCTTGACAATACACCATAGATTCTCTATGGGGTTTAGGTCAGGCAAGTTTGCTGGCCAATCAAGCGCAGTGATATTGTGGTTATTAAACCAGGTATTGGTACTTTTGGCAGTGTGGGCAGGTGCCAAGTCCTGCTGGAAAATGAAATCAGCATCTCCATAAAGCTTGTCAGCAGAGGGAAGCATGAAGTGCTCTAAAATTTCCTACTAGACGGCTGCGTTGACTCTGGAATTAATATAACACAGTGGACCAATACTGTTGCTCAGTGGTCCAAAGTAACATTATCCTCCAAAACTAACTTCGGTCCCTGCCATTACAGCAGTGTGTCAGCCGTAAGATACAGCTTACATCCGGGGATGATGGCACTGACTCAGCTTCTGAGCCGGTGCCATCCATTTGTCATAAGTATGCGACAATTTGCGGGAAGCGCTGGCTTTCCATGACGTATACTTACGACAAATGTCAGGAAGGAGTAAAAGATGAGCTAGTTGGACCTTTTCATGTTGAAGATGGACTAAAAATTAACTCCCAAACCTACTACCAGTTTTTAGAAGACTCTTTCATCAAGCAGTGGTACAGGGAAAAGTCTGCGTCTTTAAAAAAAAAACATGATTTTTATGCACGACACTGCTCCATCACATGCATCGAAGTACTCCACTGCATGGCTAGCCAGTAAAGTTCTTAAAAATGAAAGAATAATGACATGGCCCCCTTCCTCACCTGACCTAAACCCTATTGAGAACTTGGAAGTCTTATGACTGTTATTGAAAACATGGGTGGCTATATTGGTCACTGATTTTTCTTTTTGGGAATGTCAGAAATGTTTTTGTCAATTTTGAGTTTATTTATTATTCTCACTTTAACCCCTTGCCGCATCGGTACGTCCTGTATTGCAGTGCTTTAAGGCACCGAGACGTACCAGAGCGTCCTGGCTAACAACGGTCCTGCTGTTAAAAGACAAGTTGACAGAACTGTGCCATCAACTGTTTATGACAGTTGATCGGCACAGTAAGATGGCAGAAGACCCCTGCCGGCTATCGCTGTGATTGGTCAGTCACAGCAGACTGACCAATCACAGCTCCTTGAGAACGTGTATGTGATGGAGCTGGCTCAGAAGCTGAGGGAGCGCCATCACCTCCGCTTGTCAGCTGTATATTACAGCCGACACCCCGCTGTAATGGGCAGGACTGTAGCTAGGCTCCGATCTGGCCGATTAACCCCTTAGATGCAGCGATCAAAAGCGATCGCTGCATTTAGGTGGTTAGATCGCACCCTATGGTTGCTAATGGCAACCATCGGCACCCGTGGGGATGCCAATGGTTGCTATGGCAACCGGAGGCCTAACAGTGGTTGCTTAGTACGGAAGTATATTAGGCCCTGACGGGAGGCGAAGCCTAATAGGCTTGCTGTCAGTGAATAGCTGACAGCTCTTATACACTGCACTATGTAGGTAGTGCAGTGTATTAGAATAACGATCAGGGCTTCATGCCTTCAAGTCCCATAGTGGGACTAAAAAAAGTTAACCGTTAAGTTTCACTTTAAAAAAACAATAACCGCCTTTTTTCCCATAATAAAACTCATATTATAGGACAAAATATAGAACATTAAAAAAAAGTACACATATTTGACATCACCGCATCCATAACAACCTGAACTATAAAAATATCACGCTATTTTACTCACACGGTGAATACCGTGAAAAAATAAAATAAAAAACAATTCCAGAACCGCAGTTTTTTGTGTCACTACCCCCTCCCAAAACAGAATAAAAAAAGGGATCCAAAAGTTGCATATACCCCAAAATTATACAATTAAAAACTACAGCCCCTCCCGCAAAAAACAAGCCCGCCCACAGCTTTTTTGATGAAAAAAAAAAAAAGTTCTGGCTCTTAGAATATGGCAACACAAAATGTACAGCGCGTTCCAAAAGCGGATACATTTTTTTATTTATCAGTGCGACACTGGCCACACATCTGTGTATTATTTATTTACTGCATTATTATACCCTCTTATTATGCCCTGATGTACTCCGCACATCTTACGTATACCCCCACATTATAAACTGAAATACCAGCATAACCCCAAGAACCCGCTTAACAGTTTGAGGCATTTGTCTTCAGTGGCACGAACTGGGCACAAGATATTGTGCACTAATATTGTAATGACAGGGTAGGGAGACAGACAGGTGAGCCCTAATCTACCCGCCACTCAGTCCCTGCCTACTTGCAATGACCCGTCCTAAGCGACGGGGTACAACTGGACGACGGTCCCTCCGCTCCGTAAGTGCAAAACAGACAAGGGTACACAGAAGCGAGGGAAACGGGGCAGCTGCCCACGGAGACACCGTGAGCAACAAGAGTAGTGAACGAGCCGAGTCAAACCAGGAGAGAACGAGGTACAAAACGCTGAGCAGGAGAGTGGTCAGAAAGCCAAGGTCAATAACAAGCAGATGATGAGTAGTACAAGCAGCAGCAGCAAGCCTGGAAACAAGCATAGAAGAATTACAGGCAAAGACTGTAGATAAATAGACAGTGGGCGGGAGCTAGCTCCGTCTGGCCAGGCTGTAATAGGCTCTCCCACTCCTAAGCCTGCCATCCTGAGTGGTGGAAGATGGAGTCCGTGTCACAGACATAGGAGCAGGTGCAGACTGATTGCCCACGGGCGTCGACACAGAAGCTGTGTCTGGCAAATCCTTCACAGTACCCCCCTTTTATGAGGGGCCACCGGACACTTTCTAGGTGGACGTGGTTTATTGGGGAAACTAAGGTGGAACCTCCTGAGCAATACCCCAGCGTGAACATCCCGGGCGGGTACCCAAGTCCTCTCCTCAGGCCCGTATCCCCTCCAATGGACCAGGTACTGGAGGGAGCCTTGGACCATCCTCCTGTCCACAATCTTGGCCACCTTGAATTCTACCCCCTCAGGGGTGAGAACAGGGACCGGAGGTTTCCTCGAGGGAGCCAAGGACGGGGAGCAGCGTTTAAGGAGGGAGGCATGAAAGACGTCGTGCACTCGAAAAGACGGGGGCAACTCCAGTCGGAAGGAGACAGGGTTAAGGACTTCAATGACCTTGTACGGCCCTATAAACCGGGGAGCAAACTTCTTGGACGGGACTTTAAGGTGCAAATTTTTAGAAGATAGCCACACCAGATCCCCGACCACAAACAAGGGGTTAGCAGAACGTCTTCTATCTGCCTGAGTCTTTTGTATGCTCTGGGACGCCTCTAGGTTCTTCTGAACCTGGGCCCAGACTGTGCACAGTTACTGATGAACGACATCTTCCTCTGGATTGTTGGAACTACCAGGTGAAACGGAGGAGAACCGTGGATTAAACCCAAAATTACAGAAAAAGGGGGAGACACCTGACGAGTTACTGACCCGGTTATTAAGGGAAAATTCGGCGAGGGGAATGAGACCCAATCATGTTGACAGTCAGAGATAAAACACCTTAGATATTGTTCTAGAGACTGATTAGTCCTCTCCGTTTGGCCATTAGTTTCAGGATGAAAAGCCGAGGAGAAGGACAGATCAATCTCCAACTTTTTACAGAAAGCTCTCCAAAACAATGAAACAAATTGTACCCCTCTGTCGGAAACAATATTGACAGGAACAACATGGAGACGCAGGATGTGTTTGACAAACAAGGTAGCTAATGTCTTAGCATTGGGTAGTTTCTTGAGGGGCACAAAGTGGCACATCTTACTGAAGCGGTCTACTACAACCCACACCACCGACTTGCCTTGAGATGGAGGCAAATCGGTGATAAAATCCATGGAGATATGGGTCCAAGGTCTCTGGGGAATCGGCAAAGAACATAGTTAGCCCGCTGGTCGGGACCTGGGAGTCTTGGACCTAGCACAAACCTCACAAGCGGCGACGTAGGCCTTAACGTCTTTAAGCAACCCAGGCCACCAGTAGTTTCTGGCAATGAGGTGCTTGGTACCCAGGATGCCTGGATGGCCAGATAGTGCAGAGTCATGATTTTCTCTAAGTACCCTTAGCCGGAGTTGCAGGGGAACAAACAGCTTGTTCTCAGGAAGGTTCCCGGGAGCTGAACCTTGATCAGCCGCAATTTCGGAGACTAAATCAGAATCAATAGAGGAAATGATTATACCTGGAGGCAAAATACAAGCAGGATCTACCTCCGAAGGAGGGCTGGCCATGAAGCTACGCGACAGTGCGTCAGCCTTAATATTTTTAGACCCAGCCCTATAGGTGACCAAAAAATTTAATCTGGTAAAAAATAACGCCCATCGAGCTTGTCTCGGGTTTAGCCTCCGGGCAGACTCTAAGAAAACCAGATTCTTGTGGTCGGTAAGGACCGTTACCTGGTGCCTAGCCCCCTCCAGGAAGTGGCGCCACTCTTCAAATGCCCATTTAATGGCTAAGAGTTCGCGGTTGCCAATATCATAGTTACTCTCAGTGGGCGAAAACTTCCTGGAGAAGTAGGCACAGGGACGGAGATGGGTGAGGGACCTGGTACCCTGGGACAAGACAGCACCCACTCCCACCTCGGAGGCGTCAACCTCCACGAAGAAATGGCTCTATTTGGTTGGGCTGAACCAGCACTGGGGCCGAGATAAGGCACTTCTTAAGGACCTCAAAAGCCTGGACAGCCTCAGGAGGCCAGTGGAGGAGATCAGCACCCTTGCAAGTGAGATCTGTAAGAGGCTTAGCGATGACCGAGTAGTTAGCAATAAATCTACTGTAATAATTAGCGAATCCCAGGAAGCACTGTAACACCTTCAGGGAGGCAGGTTGGACCCATTCCGCCACAGCCTGGACCTTGGCGGGGTCCATGCGGAATTCATGAGGAGTGAGGATTTGACCCAAAAATGGTATCTCTTGCACCCCAAACACACATTTTTCGGTCTTCGCAAATAGTTTGTTTTCCCGAAGGACCTGGAGCACCTTCCTGACATGCTCAATGTGGGAGGACCAGTCCTTGGAAAACACAAGTATGTCATCAAGGTACACTACAAGAAATACCTCCAGGTAGTCTCTTAAAATCTCATTTATGTGATAGGCTCTCCCACTCCTAAGCCTGCCATCCTGAGTGGTGGAAGATGGAGTCAGTCTCACAGACATAGGAGCAGGTGCAGACTGATTGCCCACGGATGTCGACACCGAAGCTGTGTCTGTCAAATCCTTTACAAATATGGCATATACCTGTGGTAAATTGCAATTTTCACTTTGCACCATCCACTGAGCGTTCATTTTTTTTTATTTTTTTTTTAATCAGTTCAATTTTATTCAATAAACTCCACATTATTACAGGTCATTGTACGTTCTCATACAGTGTATAAGCAAATTTCAACAGACCCAATTATTTACATCCAACCAAACATTCCCTTCCCCCCAACTCCCCCTTGTATCCCCCCAGCCGGTCTTCTCAGTACCACTTTTCCAATCCTCTCTCCTTCTCTTCCCCTTTTCCATTCCCCATCCTACACCTGCTCTCCGTATGTACCCCCCCGTCAGTGGCCCTATACCTGAACGTGTGACCTTAGTGTCATTAGCTCCACAGAAGCATACCCAGATTGATCAATCCACCTAGCCCATTGTTTTTCAAACTTGACCCTGGACCCCCTCTTGGAGTATATCCTATATTCCATCAGAACCTGTGAGTTAATTGCCCCTATGATTTCTTGTTTTGAGGGTGGCTCCGCATCCAGCCAGTGCCTTGCTATTCCTTTCCTAACTTGATACAGTATTTTAGCAATTGCCAACCCTGACATCCTATCCCCCACCAAATCTCCAACATACCCTAGCAGCATTACCACAGGATCCCATGGAATCTGTACCTCAAACACTCTCCCCACTAGTTCCAATATTTCCGTCCACAGAATCCCCAACCTCCCGCATGTCCAGAACATATGAAGGATGTCTGCTTTTTCCTCCGGGCACCTAGGGCACTTGGCATCCGCTCTTAATCCCATTTGTTTCAGCACCCACGGGGTCCTATACACCCTATGTATCAGAAACAACTGCGATCTTCGTTGTGCTACATTAATGGACAAAGTACATGTTGCTGCCAATACCGCCTCCCAGTGGTCTGTTGTAATAGGACCCACATCCCTCTCCCATACAGCTTTCACTGGTGCCATAGGATCCCCCAGATGTTCCACCAATAACCTGCGATAAACCAATGAAATTAATCCTTTTGACGTTACTGCTTTTGCAATATGCTCCAACACCCCCGCGGCATGTATTGTCATGTCTACACTGGCCGCTTGTGTCTGCACAGCGTGCCGAATCTGCAGATACTGATAGAACATGTGGGAGTCCAGTTGAAACTCCTCCCTCATTTGCTGAAAGGATTTGAGTATGCCTCCCTCGTACAACTGACTCAATCGTATTATGCCTCGCTGCTCCCACCCCTGCATCCCTTCCAATTTACCCAATTCCCCCAAATAAGCATTCCTCCAGAGTGGTGTATATTTAGTGCACTCTCCTATCCCCAGCAATTGCTTGCACTGCCACCACACCTTGTGTATGAGCAGCAGAGTGGGTCTGGTACTCGCCATCTGTTTATAGCTGTGCGCTTCCAGTCCTGCCAACGGGTTCTCCCCCCCCCCCCCAGATATGATAGGATGCGCGCACTGGACCCCCATGTCTCTTCCTGCTCCCACCCCCAGAAATGTTGACATTGGGCAGCTAAATAATACACCCAAGCATTGGGCACAGCCAGGCCCCCCTCCTCCTTTGGCAGCTGTAATTTCTCCAGTTTAATCCTAGGTACCCCCTTCTTCCATACTAGGTCCCTAAAAAGGTTATGCAATCTCCTGAACCAATATTTGGGGATCCATACCGGGGAGTTATGTAGGACATACAGCACCTGGGGCATAAGGATCATTTTAATCAGATTCGTCCTACCCAGAGCCGATAGCTGTAACTTATTCCACGCCTCTACTTTGGCTTTTATCGTTGTTAACAGTGGCATTACATTAAGGGACATATAATCCTGTGCTTTCGCCGTCACCCTAACCCCCAAATACTTAAACTCCGTGACCACCGGTATCTCCACCTCCTCTTCCCCAGTCTGGATAACCCCCGGGTCCATGAGCATTAGAGCCGATTTTGACCAATTAATGAGTAGTCCTGAATATTTCCCAAACCGCTTAATTAGGGCCATCACTAACGGTAGTGTGCGCTCGGTATCCGCCATGAATAACAGCATATCGTCTGCGTATAGTGCAATTCGTTCCTCCACCCCCCCATATCTCAACCCCTGAATATGTTCATGTTGTCTCACTGCACACGCCAAGGGTTCCACCGCCAACGCGAACAACAATGGAGATAATGGACATCCCTGACGCGTTCCCCGCTCCAGCGCAAACCGATCCGATAGCACCCCAATCACCCTTATCTTTGCTGTCGGGGCTACATACAACAACTTTACCCATTTTATATAATTAGGGCCAAATCCCATTTTCTCCAGAACTGACCACAAATATTTCCACTCCACGCAATCGAATGCTTTAGCCGCATCTAAGGACATAATGGCTCTCCCCCCACGATTATCCGGCAGAACTTGTAAATTCAAGAACAGCCGTCTCAGATTCACCGCCGTCGATTTGGATGGCATAAAGCCGGCCTGATCTCCATGTACCACCCCAGCCACTACTTTAGCTAGTCGAAGCGCCAATACTTTCGCCATGATTTTAATATCCGCCGTCAGTAGGGAAACTGGTCTATAAGAGCCCGGGAGCTGGGGATCCTTCCCCTCTTTAGGCAGAACGACTATAGTCGCTTCGTACATTGTTTCCGGAAGCCGCCCCCTATCAAAGCTATCTAAAAGAGTGGCCAATAACTGCGGTGCGAGCTCCTCCCCATATTCCTTAAAAACTTCCACCGGAAGACCATCCGACCCCGGCGCCTTTTCACTGGCTAGTATCCCTATAGCCGCCTGGAGTTCCTCCAGAGATATGGGCTCCTCCAATGTCCCTCTCTCCTCTCCTCCCAACCTGGGAAGTTCTATCTCCCCTATATACTCTTCCAGCTGTTGAGGTGTGTGCTCTGCCCTAGAGGCATACAAATCTGAGTAAAACTGCTGAAACACTTTCAAAATCTGTCCTGTATCCGTCTCCAACTTCCCCCCCTCCCCTTTAATAGTGTGTATGTAATTATTCTCCCTCTGAGCCTGCGCCATCCTTGCCAGTAACCGTCCAGTGGTTTCCCCCTCCTCATAATATTGGCGTTTTAAAAACATCCTTTTGTTATCTGCCCTCTCCAACTGATGCTGTTTTAACAACCGCTGCGCCTCCACCCAATGCTTCAATGTGTCTGGTGTGTTATCCATTATATGTAGCCTTTCTGTCTCCGTTACCCTTTCCAGCAGCGCTTCTCCTAATTGTCTAGACCGTGTTTTTACTGCTGAAATGTGCTGGATGAACACCCCTCTCAGCCACGCCTTCATCGCGTCCCACAGTATCTCTTGCGGTACCGTTCCCGAATTGAATTGAAAGTATTCCTTTATGAGGTCTAAAATTTGTTTATTATCTATCAACTTCAGCCAAAGGGCATTGAGTTTCCAGCACCCTTGCCCCCGCCCTGTCCTCCCCTCCGTCTCTACCTTCATTAACAAAGGAGAATGATCCGATAACGCTCTTTGCAAGTATTCTATCTGGGCTACAAATGGTACCGCTGCCGGTGAGCACAAGATTAGGTCTATCCTGGATAAAGACTGATACGTGGAAGACGCACAAGAATACTGAAAGCTATTTGGATGTTTATCCCTCCATATGTCCCGCCAACCCATTTCAGCAACAAGATGGCCAAACACTGTTAAACCTCCCCCTGTCATGCCGAATTTATCCATATTGGTATTCAATACTGCGTTAAAATCCCCCATCACTATTAACGGCACCTCCGGGTACCTAGCCAGTTCCTCCACCACTTTCTTGATACATCCGCTAGAAAATGGAGGGGGGACATACAACACCACCAACACACAATTCCAATGATACATCGTACAGTGTACCCCCACATACCGCCCCTCCACATCCTGGAAGGAGTCGTGACATATGAATGGCACTGCCCTATGTATGAGAAGACTCACCCCCCTTGAATATGTAGTATGGTAAGAATGAAAACTATGGCCTACCCAGGCCCTATGCATCATGGAGACTGAATCCCTAGTCATATGTGTCTCCTGTAATCCTATCACCCTCGACTCCTGTTTCCTAATAAAATCAAATACCGCCTGTCGTTTTCTGGCTTCCCGCAGGCCCCGTACATTCCAGGACAAACAATTAAGTGATCCCATCATCCCTCAACATATCCCAACACATCCTATCCTGTTCTCGTAATTTTACATATCCGACCGGCTGGGTCCTCTTTCCCTCCCTCCCCTCCCCCCCCTGCAACCTCCCCCTGCAACCTACCCTTTTCCAAGGGTTGGGGCGACAGAACGTATCTGCCATTACCCATAACAAGCGTCGGCAGGTCAACTCCGCCCACCGTACATTCAACAATACCATAACTCGTTATGCACTTTTCCCGCGTAACTGACCATCCCTCCCGCTGCCATTTTCTTGCAAATAAACTACCATCCCTTCAACATATCGGTACCCCTCAATGTCCATAAACACATTCCTCCTCTTCCGGTCTTCCGCGTTCACCGCAACCATGCCCTCCAACTCCAAGTCCAAACATGACCAGAAACCCTCAATGCCATATCTTGCAATTTTCTACGACACCTGGTTCAGTCCCGCAACCCCAGCCTCCTTTTGTCAGCCGGTCTGTTCCGTATCAACGCCGTCCCTCTGCCTCCGCCGGTCTCAGCTGACTTTCATGGCTATCCAACCATCTAACCGCTTCTCTCGGTGTCTCGAAAAAGGAAGTTGTGCCCAGCGCCACCACTCTCAGACGGGCAGGATACATCATTGAATATTGCACTTGTAACGCCCTTAGGCGTCTCTTTATATCCATAAACTGTGATCTTTTCCGTTGTACTTCCATAGAGAAATCCGGGAAGAAGGACACTTTCACCCCATTAAAGGAGATGTCTTGACGTTCTCTAGCTTTCCTCAGGATCTTGTCTCTATCTTTATAATGTAAAATCTTTATCAGCACCGGTCTCGGCGGCCTTCCCGGAGGGCCAGGTCTGGTCGGCACCCTGTGCGCTCTCTCCACCGCAAATAAAGGGGTCAATTCCTCTCTGCCAAATGTGTCTATCAGCCACTTTTCAAAGAAGTCATCCGGATTCGTTCCCTCCACTCTTTCCGGAACCCCCACAAGGCGAACGTTATTCCGTCTCAGCCGATTTTCCATATCGTCTGTCTTAGCCAGCAATGTCGCCACTGCCTGCGAGTGTGCCTGTACATCCTGCTTTATGTGAGGAATCGCATCCTCCATGTCTGAGACTCTCCCTTCCACGGCAGTGGTGCGTTCCGCAACTTTCTGCAAATCATTCCTGAGCAGCAAAATGTCCTCCTTCAATCCACCCATCTGGCTTGCTAAGGTATTAAGGACCATAGAATTTTGCTTCACCGCTGCCAAAATGTCCTTTAGGGAGGGTTCCTCCTTCCTTACTCCACTTTTCCCTCCAGCACCTGGCTGATCCTGCATGGCGCCACTCATCTCCTCCTCCTCCTCCTCACTTCTCATGTCCCCCGCCAAAGGAGAGTACCTGGATCCATAAGATGAGCCTCCAGCTGCCTGATCTCCAGCCGACTTTCGCTGCTGTGCAGCCGCCCCCCCTGCTCTCGGCGTGCGGGCGAACCTCTCCAGCTTCTCCACTACTTCCTGCCGGAGGCCTCTATTGCGGCCTTCCTTCTCCTCGGCGCCATCCCGGGACTCGCGGGACCCGGGACTCGCTGGCGGCGACTTCTGCTTCTTTGAGCGTGTCATTATGGCCGGGTACTCGTGCTCCTCCACCTCCAGACTCTGGTAAGACCCTGGGGAAGCTATTTTCCCCGAATTTTACGGGATATATGGACCTTATAGGATGAATACAGCAGGAGCTCCGGTCACACACGTCCTCTCACATTCACCGCTAGGCCACGCCCCCCTGAGCGTTCATTTCTAGTAAAAAAAAACAACCTGTGGGGTCAAAAAGCTCACTACAGCCCTTAAAAAATGCCTTGAGCGGAGCAGTTTCCAAAATGGGGCTCACTACTTGGGGTTTGTTTTACTATTTGACCCCAGAGCTATGTAATTGTGGGCCAATGCTGCGAAAATCACCAAAATAGGCCTCACATGCGCATTTGTTTTTTCACTCCTAAGCCCTGCCATATGTCCAGGCAAATGATAAATGCCTTGAGAGGTGTCGTTTACAAAATGGGGTCACTTTTATAGAGTTTTACACACTATCCTGGTACCTAAGGGAGCTCTGCAAATGCAACATGGTCCAGCAAAATCTACGCTTTAAAAGCCAAATGGCGCTCTTTCCATTTTCAGCTCTGCCATGTGCCCAAACAGCAGTTTAGGGTCACACATGGGGTATTGCCAGATTTGGGAAAATTGGGTAACAAATTGTGTGGTGTTTTTTTCCCTATTGCCCCCAGTGAAAATAAAAAATTGGGCGCAAAACTACGTATTTTGGGAAAAAATAATTTTTCCATTTTCTCTGCCTTATTCTAATACAATCTATGAAACACTTGTGGGATAAAAATGCTCACTACACCCCTAGATGAATGATCTGAGGGGTATAGTTTCCAAAAAGGAGTCACTTCTCGGGTTTCTACTGTACTGGTACCTCAGGGGCTCTACAAACGCGACATGGTGCCCAAAAACCAAAAATCAAGCAAAATCTGCGTGCCAAGTAGCACTCCTGCCACTCTGAGCCCTGCCGTGTTTCCAAATAGCAGTTTTTTACCATATATCGGGTATTGCCGTACTCGGGAGAAATTGTCTCCTTTATTCCTTGTGAAAATGAAAAAATGCAACATTTTAGTGGAAAGAATATAGATTTTCATTTTCACTTCCTAATTCCAATAAATTCAGCAAAGAAATGCTGAAATGGGTCAAAATGCTCACTATACCGCTAGATAAATTCCATGAGGGGTGTAGTTTCCCAAATGGGGTCACGTTTGCGGGGTTTGCAGTATTTTGGCCCCACTGGGGCTTTGCAAATGTCATATGGCGCCGCAAACCATTCCAGCAAAACTTGAGCTCCAAAAGTCAAATGGCGCTCCGTCCTTTCTAAGCCCTGACGTGTGTTCAAACAGCAGCTTATTACCACATATGGGGTATTACTGTGGTCAGAAGAGTTTGCTTTACAAAAGTTGTGGTGCTTTTTCTCCTTTATCTATTGTGAAAATGAAAACATATGAGCTAAACCTTCATTTTATTAGAAACAATTTAGATTTTTTATTTCATGGCATAATTCCAATAAATTCTGCAAAAAGCGTGTGTGGGGTCAAAATTCTAACTATTCCCCTAGAAATATTCCTTGAGGGATGTAGTTTCCAAAATGGGGTCACTTCTGGGCGGTTTCCACTGTTTTGGTTCCTCTAGGGCGCTGCAAACACAACATGGTACTGAAAACTAGTCCTGCAAAATCTGCTCTCCAAAATCCAAATGGTGCTCCTGCCATTTTGAGCCCTGCCGTGAGTCCAAACAGCAGTTGTTTACCACATATGGGGCATTGCCGTAATCGGGAGAAGATGCTTTACAAATGTTGGGGTGCTTTTTCTCATTTATTCCTTGTAAGAATTATATATTTCTAGATTTTTTTTAAAAAAAAGTAGATTTTCATTTTTACAGACTAATTCCCATAAGTTTAGTAAAAAAAAATGTTGGGGTTAAAATGCTAACTATACCCCTAGATAAATTTCTTGAGGGGTTTAGTTTCCAAAATTGGGTCACTTTTGGGAGGTTTCCACTGTTTTGGCACCACAAGACCTCTTCAAACCTGACATGGTGCCTAAAATATATTCTAAAAAAAAAGGAAGCCCAAATATCCTCTAGGTGCTTCTGAGGCCTGTGTTTCAGTCCATTAGGTCACTAGCGCCACATGTGTTATATTTCTAAAAAGGGCAGAATCTGGGCAATAAATATTGAGTTGTATTTCCCTGGAAAACTTTCTGTGTTAAAGAAAAAAATGTATTACCAATGAATTTTGGCAAAAAAAAAAATGAAAATTGTAAATTTCCCCTCTACTTTGCTTTAATTCCTGTGAAACGCCTAAAGGGTTAAGAAACTTTCTGAATGCTGTTTTGAATACTTTGAGGGTCTAGTTTTTAAAACGGGGTGATTTATGGAGACTTTCTAATATGTAAGGCCCTCAAAGCCACCTCAGAACTGAAGTGGTCCCTGATAAAATAGCCTTTTGAAATTTTCTTGAAAATGTGAGAAATTGCTGCTAAAGTTAGAAGCCTTGTAATGTCCTAGAAAAATAAAAGGACAACATAAAGTAGACATATGGGAACTGTTAACTAGTAACTATTTTGTGTGGTATTACGATCTGTTTTACAAGCAAATACATTTAAATTTAGAAAAAGACAAATTTTTGCAAAATTTTCACTGAATTTTGATGTTTTTCACAAATAAACACTGAATATATTGACCACATTTTACCACTATCATAAAGTACATTGTGTCACGAGAAAACAGTCTCAGAATCGCTTGGATACATTAAAGCATTCTAAAGTTATTACCACATAAATTGATACATCAGAAAAACTATCAATTTTGAGCAAGTTATGCACAATTTTAGATTTATTCTAATTACTTTCTTAATAGACAACTGGGCGTGTTTTTACTTTTTTACCAACTGGGCGTTGTAAAGAAGAGTGTATGACGCTGACCAATCAGCGTCTGTAATGTCCGTGGCTGCGGGCTGTCGGCTCCAATCCCCTCCTGACAGCCGCAGCCACTACGGATCCCGTAGGGTGCACGCGCAATCTCATGCCCGGTCTTAAAGGGGCAGCACGCGTACTGGACTTCTTGATGAACTTTGACCCGTGAGTACCCTGGGCTATAAGAGGGGTCCAGCCCCCTGCTTCTATGCCTGAGCGTTGTTGATGTTTCTTAGTTTGTCTATGTGATGGCCTCCTAGTGTGTTTCCTGTTCCAGTTCCTGTTTTCTGTACCTGTTCCAGTTCCTGTTCCTTGCATTCCATACCATCCTGGTCGAGCACTGTGCTGTGCCAAAGTTGTGTTGTGCTGTTTTCCATGTCTGACCTGCTTCACCTCGCCTGACGTCTACCTGCTGCCTAGTCCTAGCCGAGCTTGCCCTGCTGCAGTCTGAGCTGCCACAGGTACCTATACGAACTATAAACTTTCACCTATTGGCTAGCTGCCTTACCGCCAAGGCGGTACGGCTCAGTGGGTCCACAGACCCTTCGTGACAGTACGCTCAGGCCAAGGACCCCGCAAGAGATGCGAGCGGATATGCTGGACCTCCGTTCTCAACAGGACCAACTCCTCCAGGCGTTGAACATTCTTGCACGTCGGCAGGGGGCACAAGCTGCCGTTCCTCCTACTACACCTCCTGGCAGTGTTGATCCTCAGACTACACCTCTTGGCAGTGTTGACCCGCTTGTTTCTTTGCCACTTCCTGACCGCTATGATGGAGAAGCAAGTACCTGTAGTGGATTTTTGAATCAGTGCCAGATCCACTTCAGCCTGTATAATAGGACATTTTCGTCTGATGGCACAAGGGTCGCTTTCATCATCTCTCTCCTCACCGGCAAGGCTCTTGCATGGGCGAACCCTATCTGGGAGAGACAAGGACCAGAGACCCGTGACTTCCAAGCCTTCCTCCGGACTTTTCACATGGTGTTTGAGGAGCCTGGACGGGTCTCCTCTGCAGCGGCATCTTTGATTAACCTACGCCAAGGAGACACCTCCGTGAGTGAGTACGCCATCCACTTCCGCACGCTGGCGGGAGAGCTGTTATGGAACAATGAGGCTCTGGTGTCTGCATTCTTTCATGGACTGGCTTCTAGAATTAAGGACGAACTTGCCGGTCAGGATCTGCCGTCTACCATGGATGACCTCATCCTTCTGTCTGCCCAGATTGCTATACGGATCCGAGAACGCCTCCAAGAGGTTCGACGGGAGGAAGTCCTTCCCAGTCTGGCCCCTACTTTGCAGCAACCCCTGCTGTCCTCCGTTGTCGATCCTCCTAAGGAGTCGGTAATAATGGACCAGTGTAAGTTATCCACCCAGGAGAGACAACGCAGATGCACGTCTGGACTCTGTCTTTATTGCTGCCTCGGTGGCCATCTCGTACGCCTGTGTCCCCAAAGATTACAAAACATAGTGTTGCTCGGAGTGACAACCTTGGGTAAGAATGGACTTCCGTCTAGATTGTCCATACCTGTGACCATAGTGTCCGGCGAGAAAACGCATCAGGTCTATGTGTATCTGGACTCTGGATCCGCTGCTAATTTCATCCGTAGAGACCTGGTGGATTTTCTGCAATTACCCACCACCCCTCTGGAGAACCCATGGACAGTAGCTTCAGTGAATGGACTACCTCTGCCAGACCCAGTTATAGCTCTGACCAAGCCGCTGAAGCTCCATGTGGGAGCCCTTCACTCCGAACTTCTGCCTTTCTATGTGCTATCCAAAGCTGTTAACCCTGTGTTGCTGGGCCTACCTTGGCTCCGACTGCATGCCCCAGTCCTGGACTGGAATTCTGAGGAGGTTCTCCAGTGGGGCCCTGAGTGTCAAGGTCGTTGCCTAGTGCAGATTTGTTTTGGCTCAGCCTTCGCTGCCTCGGTCATTGGCAGGATTGCCGAGTCGTCATGCTGCATTCTCGGATGTCTTCAGCAAGAGGGAGGCTGAGACATTGCCTCCACATCGGGCATATGACTGCCCTATCGAGCTGATTCCTGGTGCATCCCTTCCCCGTGGTAGGGTATATCCTCTCTCCTTGCCAGAAACCATGTCCGCCTATGTGAAAGAGAACTTGGAGAGGGGCTTCATACGAAAGTCTTCCTCCCCAGCAGGATCCGGGTTCTTCTCTGTCAAAAAGAAAGATGGCTCTCTTCGTCGACTACCGAGGTCTCAACCAGATCACGGTGAAGAATAAATATCCGTTGACACTGATCTCTGAACTGTTTGATCGTATACGTGGTGCCCAGATTTTTTTCTGAACTAGACCTTCGTGGGGCTTACAACCTAGTCCTGATTCGACAGGGCGATGAATGGAAGACTGCATTTAACACCCGTGATGGACACTATGAGTATCTAGTAATGCCCTTCGGCCTGTGTAATGCTCCCGTGGTCTTCCAGGAGTTTGTGACTGACATTTTCCGTGACCTTCTCTATGTTTGTGTAGTAGTGTACCTTGATCACATCTTAATTTTTTTTCTCCAGATCCTATTATGACGCACCACAGACATGTCCGTCAAGTTCTGCTACGGTTAAGGGAGATTCGTCTGTACGCCAAGTTGGAGAAGTGCGTGTTTGACAAAGATGCTCTACCCTTCCTGGACTATATCGTCTCGAATCGAGGTCTCGAGATGGATCCTGAGAAGGTAAAGTCTGTTTTGGAGTGGCCACGTCCTCAAGGCTTGAGGGCCATACTGCGCTTTTTGGGATTCGCTAATTTCTACAGGCAGTTTATTCCAAACTTCTCACTGACTTCTCCCATCTCTAACCTTACTAAGAAGGGTATGAACGCCAAGATGTGGACTCCCGAGTCCGCATTCAATAGCCTGAAGAGTGCCTTCACTTCAGCCTCTATCCTCCATCATCCAGATGTCTCTCTTCAGTTCTCGTTGGAGGTGGACGCATCCTCTGTCGGTGCTGGTGCACTCCTGTTCCAGAGAGGTCCCAAGGGCAAGTCAAGGGTATGTGGATATTTTTCTAAGCTCTTCTCTTCCGCAGAACGCAACTACTCGATTGGGGATCGGGAGTTACTCGCCATCAAATTGGCCCTGGAAGAATGGAGACATCTATTAGAGGGCGCAGCTCATCTGATCCTGATTTTACAGACAACAAGAATCTGACCTACCTCCAGACGGCACAACGGCTGAACCCTCGTCAGGCCATGTGGTCACTGTTCTTTACAAACTTCCAGTTTGAGCTCCATTATCGCCCGGCCGACAAGAATGTGAGGGCCGATGCCTTGTCCAGGTCTTTTGAGACGGAAGACACCATGGAGAGTCCACAGAATATTATTGATCCGTCTTGCATTATCTCTGTCAATCCCCTGCAAGTTGGGGACATTCCTCCAGGGAGGACTTTTGTGCGCCTGGCTGATCGTGGAAGAATCCTCCGCTGGGGACACTCCTCTCTGGCAGGTCACACGGGGGTCCGTAAGACCCGGGATTTGATTGCTCGTCATTTCTGGTGGCCCACGCTGCCCAAGGATATTATGGACTTTGTTTCTTCCTGTTCTGTATGTGCAGCCAACAAGGCTGCTCACTCCAGATCTGCTGGTCTACTCCAGCCATTGCCTGTGCCCAATGCTCCCTGGCAGCATATAGCTATGGACTTTATTACGGACCTGCCTCTCTCTGCTGGATACAGTGATGTCTGGGTTGTGGACCGATTTTCGAAGATGCCCCACTTCGTTCCTCTGACCGTTCTTCCTTCTGCTCCTCAGCTGGCTAAGCTGTTGATCCAACACATCTTTTGCCTGCACGGTTTGCCGCAGCATATTGTGTCTGATCCCCCCGATCAGTGTACCTCGAAGTTCTGGAGAGCCCTCTGCGGACTCCTCGGTGTGAAATTGGACTTTTCATCAGCCTACCATCCTCATTCCATGGTCAGGTCGAGAGGATCAATCAGATCTTGGAGAACTCCCTACGCCACTTCATTTCCAAGCAGCATGATGACTGGGTGCAGTTGCTCCCATGGGCAGAATTCTCCTACAATAATCACACCAGTGAGTCCACAAGGAATACACCGTTCTTCATTGTTTACGTCCAGCACCCACGAATTCCTCTCCCGGTGCCACATGAAAAAAAAATGTTTTATTGAAATATAAAAAAAACATGTATGTGCTTTTTTTTTTTTTAACATGGGCGCCTATGGAGGGCAGACAGCAGAGACATCCATTTTTTAAACTGTTTAATGCTTCTCCTGGGAGCTTTATTCGCACATACATTATATTAATAGAAATACTGTGGTGTGAAAGCCCAATGCTGACAATGATAATAAGGCTGCATTATTACATCTTTTACCAATGTGGCTACAGCTAATGGTTTGTTGACTCCGCCTACTTGTTCTGGCCCCACCCACAACATGGGGCCACTTTATTTTCCAGGGCCACTTTAAGCTCCTAAACCGCCGTTGGCAGAGGGTGTAGACCACTGGGCGGAAACAAACATTTTTTTAATGTTTACTTAGCTTCAGCCCCCTAGTGACAGTGGCCTATACCCATGGTACTGTGTCCCCCAGTGAATTCAATGAGAAAGGGATTTTACTGGTAAGTACAAAAATCATGTTATTTCTCTTCTCGAGAAGTAAATCTAATTAATTCAAATTAAATTAAATACACGAGGCATTACCTAAAAAAACAGTGGGCTGAAGTTTTTTAACCTGGAAAACTCCTTTATTTTAGTTGTTAGTTTAGTGACTTAAAGAGGCTCTGTCACCAGATTTTGCAACCCCTATCTGCTATTGCAACAGATAGGCGCTGCAATGTAGATTACAGTAACGTTTTTATTTTTTAAAAACGAGCATTTTTGGCCAAGTTATGACCATTTTTGTAGTTATGCAAATGAGGCTTGCAAAAGTCCAAGTGGGTGTGTTTAAAAGTAAAAGTCCAAGTGGGCGTGTATTATGTGCGTACATCGGGGCGTTTTTAATACTTTTACTAGCTGGGCGTTCTGATAAGAAATATCATCCACTTCTCTTCAGAACGCCCAGCTTCTGGCAGTGCAGACACAGCCGTGTTCTCGAGAGATCACGCTGTGTCGTCACTCACAGGTCCTGCATCGTGTCAGACGAGCGAGGACACCGGCACCGGAGGCTTCAGTTGATTCTGCAGCAGCATCGGCGTTAGCAGGTAAGTCGATGTAGCTACTTACCTGCAAACGCTGATGCTGCTGCAGAATCAACTGTAGCCTCTGGTGCCGGTGTCCTCGCTCGTCTGACACGATGCAGGACCTGTGAGTGACGTCACAGCGTGATCTGGCAGAATCTGGGCGTTCTGAAGAGAAGTGGATGATACTTCTCATCAGAACGCCCAGCTAGTTAAAAGTATTAAAAACGCCCCGATGTACGCACATAATACACGCCCACTTGGACTTTTACTTTAAACACGCCTACTTGGACTTTTGCAAGCCTCATTTGCATAAATACAAAAATGGTCATAACTTGGCCAAAAATGCTCGTTTTTTAAAAATAAAAACGTTACTGTAATCTACATTGCAGCGCCTATCTGCTGCAATAGCAGATAGGGGTTGCAAAATCTGGTGACAGAGCCTCTTTAACATTTTTCTTATTAACATTTATTTTTCTTGGTGTTTTCTAATTGTGCATTTAATGTACAGTTCGTCCACAGTAATGGGATTCCTGGTGGTAGTTTGGAATATGACCCACATGCCATCTACCATATGCCCTCCGAAGGAGAGTCCGTTCCTACTCCTCTGCCACCAGCCTTTACCGTCATTAAAACTGCTGCCTCACTCTTTGGTGTTTTGTTGTCAAATATGCCGGAGTCACAAAGGTAATATTGATTTTGTCATGACTGGTCAGGTTTATACATTTCATTCATGAATTTTATTTGGTAAAATTAATAATTTAACTTGTTGTTTACAGAACTCAAATATTGGAGCAGTTAGTGGATTCTATCAAACAGACAAAGGGCTCTCGTCAGCAGAGTGTCCAGTTATCTGCCTTGTCTGCTTTGTGTTGCTTTCTCAAAGTAGGTTAATATTTTAGTATGACTTTATTGCTGTCAGAGCTGCGTTTTTCTGATACAGAGTTCCAATATCTCTGCAAAGACATTTAAATGATTAGTTTCTGGCTGCCTGCAATCACCACGTGGGGGAGCCCAGGAGCTTACTGCATGTTTTATTATTGAGCAGTGTATATATTGTATGCAGAAGCTCCTGGACTCCCTCTATTGGTGGCTACATGCAGAAGACTTTTATATTTTTAAAGGGTTGTCTAGGAGTTGAAAATCTAGCAGCAATATATGTGATAAAATTAAAAAAAAAAAAACACAACTCTCACCTGTTACAATTTTTGCTGCTCCAGTGCTGATGTTCCCGTGGTGTCCTGTCAGTTTTTACATGGCAGTAGCCATGACGTGCCATACCCAAATATTTTGCCACTGTAATCATAATCCATACTTATTGGCATCACTGCTGCAACCAGTGATTGACTGTCACATTCCAGGTTGTCCCATCATTACAAAGACCAGCTGGAGACCGTGGAATCAAGGGTAGGACATTTATTCTAACAGGTTCTCGGGGACTTTATTTTGGTATTTAACCACAGTCCATACATAAACTCCCCTCTCCCTCTGAGTCTGTGGAATCCTCCCTCCCAGTCTGTGCATTGTATGGGACACCGGTACATTGCATAGAAAGTGTGTCCTCGCTGCGCCTATGCTACATAAAGACAGTTTCTGACATATCTGCAAGGGGAAAATGCTAGTACATTGTACATAACCTCCCCCTCCCTCCCAGTTTGTGTAATGTACTAGCATTTTTCCCTTGCAGGTATGTCAGAAACTGTCTTTATGTAGCATAGGCGCAGCGAGGACACCCTTTCTATGCAATGTACGGGGGTGTCCCATACATTGCACAAACTGGGAGGGAGGGGAGGATATGTACAGACTTCAGCACTGCTTCAATGTTTAAATGCAGCGGCGCTCAGTTTAGTCGGCCCCAGAGGGAGGCTGTTTTTTTTAAAATAAAAAACATGTCATTCAAAAGCCCTCTTATTCTTCATGAATAAGTGGGCTAAATAAGAAAATACAAAATCCCAGAAAACCCCTTTTATTGTTGATCCTTCTACAATTTTTGTTCATATGGTGAAATTTACTTTCCCATGTGGAAACTTATATTTTACACAAAGACAAAATTAACAATCATATAGTCCCAAATTGGATATTCCAGTCTTATGTGACAAAAAAAACGAATAGATTTGATTAAAACATTTACCGTCTTTGCATATCTATCGTGTGTTTCACATTCAGCTCTACTTTGTTTCTACAGCACTTGGCTTCCAACCACATTAATTTAGGGCCAGAAGAAACTCGAAGACCATGTTTGTCCCTGATTGTAGGAGCACTGGAGAGCAGAAACCCATGGCTGCGCTGTGCTGCTGTGGAATGCATGGCCAGGTTGGCCCATGTAGTATCTGAACCATTATACACTTCTAGTCTAGGTCAAGCAAGCTTTGACAAGTAGGTGATTTGTGGTTATCAAAATACTATGTCAATCTACTGTCCTTTAATCTCACAAGTGAATATAATTTTTTCCTTGAATTTTCAGGTTGAAGGTAGCCAGAGATGTGGTGGCCAGAACTGGTCACTCCTTAGCCTTAGGTTCTTTGCACAGGTACCTTGGAGGAATTGGCTCTACACAACATTTAGCATCTTGTGTTGCTGTCTTGCACTCATTGTCTCAAGACACTACATCTCCTGAAGTCCAAGTGAGTTGAAAAACTATGAAGCTCAAGTTGTCATTAACTGTTCATTTGATGTCGCCAAGGAAATACAATACTTTGGCACGTTACTGTAACACAGGGGTCTCAAACTTGGCCAGGTAAATGGGCCGCACATAGAAAAAATGTGAAGTTGACGGGCCGCATTACTTTCAAATTTGATGCAATACAAAATTATTGTTAATCAATTAGTTATTTGAACTACTATAATAATACTGCATTACTATAACAATACTTCATTACTGCAACTAAACTACATTACTATAATAATACTACATTACTATAACAATACTTCATTACTATAGCAATACTACATTACTATAACAATACTTCATTACTATAGCAATACTACATTACTATAACAATACTACATTACTGCAACTAAACTACATTACTATAATAATACTACATTACTATAACAATACTTCATTACTATAGCAATACTACATTACTATAACAATACTTCATTACTATAGCAATACTACATTACTATAATAATACTGCACTACTATAACAATACTTCATTACTATAGCAATACTACATTACTATAACAATACTACATTACTTTAACAATACTTCATTACTATAATAATACTACATTACTATAACAATACTACATTACTATAATATAATACCGCTAGGTTTAAATTCAGTTTACTCCATCTGCTTATTTTAACAATCCAGTTTCTGTCGCTAAATGCAGTCTGTCGGCTCAGTTGGCAGCCACAAGAATGACAAGATTGGGCAGCCTCTGCTTAGATAGTGCCACTGTGCCCTCTTTAGATAATGCCACAGTGCCCTCTGTAGATAATAAACTAAAAGAGCGGAAACAAATCACGGCGCCACATAGTGCAAATTACCCAGGAGATTAACCCCTTCGCGCCATTTCACGTACAGTTACGTCATGGGAGATGGCCTTTTCGCGCATCTCCACGTAACTGTACGTCTTGGAGATGAAGCTGGCTCAGGAGCTGAGCCAGCGACATCACCGCCGGGTGACAGCTGTATGTTACAGCTGACACCCTGAGGTATCGGGCAGGACCGGAGCTAGCCTCCGATCCGACCGATTAACCCCTCACATGCTGCGTTCAAAAGAGATCGCAGCATGTGAGGAGTTTATAGCCATCGGCACCCCAGCAACGTGATCGCTGGGTTGCCGGTGGCTGCAAAGGCGATCGGAGGGGTAATACATACCTCCCGGTCCGCCAGTAACGGAATCCTCCTATGCCCCGTCGTCGGCGGGGCCCAGGAGGCTTCCGGTACCATCGGCAAGACGGCGCCGGCTCAGCTTCCGGCTCAGAAGCTGAGCCGGCGTCATCAGCAGTGGGTGTCCACTGTATGTTAAAGCGGACACCCCGATCTATCGGCAGGAACCGGAGCTAGCTCCGATTCCTGCCATTAACCCCTTCGATGCAGCGATTCAATGCAATCGCTGCATCAAAGTGGTTTGTATGCAATCGGCAGCCTTGCCATGCGATGGCAAGGCTGGCGACTGCTACTATGGCAACAGGATGCCTAACAATGGCTTTCTATCTGCAATTACGTTAGCCGATTAGGCCCCGCCCGGAGGCGGAGCCTGATCGGCTTGCTGTCAGTGAACAACTGACAGTTCTATTACATTGCACTACATAGGTAGTGCAATGTATTAGAACATCAAACAAACAGTTGAACCTTCAAGTCCCCTAGTGGGACTAAAGAAAAGTGTAAAAAAAAAGTGTATAAAAAGTAAAAATAAAAGTTGTAAAAAATACAATAAAAGTTTCAAATAATAACACAAAACACAATCGCCCTTTTTCCCTTATCAAGTCATTTATTATTGAAAAAAATAATAAAGCCATACATATTTGGTATCGCTGCGACCGTAACGACCTGAACTATAAAAATATTATCTTATTTATTCCGCACAGTGAACGCCGTAAAAAAAAAACTAAAAAATACTGACATAATTGCTATGTTTTGGTCACTTTGTCTTCCAAAAATTGAAATAAAAAGTGATCAAAAAGTCGCATGTACCTAAAAATGGTACCGATAAAATCTATACCTCGTCTCGCTAAAAACAAGCCCTCATACAGCTCCGTCGTCGAAAAATTTAAAAACGTTATGGCTCTCACAACTTGGCGACAAAGAAAAATCCATTCTCTTTACAAAAGTTATTTTATTGTGCAAAAAGTTGTAAAACATAAAAAAGTGCTATAAATTAGGTATTACCGGAATCAGACTGACCCGCAGAATAAAGCTAACATGTCATTTATAACGCATGGTGAACGCTGTATGAAAAAAACTAAAAAAATATGCCAGAATTGCTGTTTTTTGGTCACCTTGCCTCCCAAAAAAAAAGGATAACAAGTGATCAAAAAGTTGCATGTACCCCAAAATGGTACCAATAAAAACTACAGCTCGTCCCACAACAAACCAGCCCTCATACCACTACGTCTATGAAAAAATAAAATTAGTCAAGGCACCAAAAAAGCCAGGAAATAAAAATATGCAGTTGTGCCGGCCCGAGGGGAACGTTTCTTCTGTTTCAAGTGGCAAATTATCAAGGCCCCTAAAATTAGGGAACCAGGAAGGGGAGGGCCCAAACATATCTGCTAGAAGCGATGGTGCCCGTATTATACCAGGACAACACTTTCCCAGCAAAATTCCCCAAACTTCAAAGGTGCCGAGTGTGGACCAAAAGGGGAATAAGTAAAGACCATTTATCAGTGCGACATCGGCCTGTGCAGAAAGGATTGCTTCACAGCATAACACACATCTATGGATTATTTTATTGTTTTTTTTTACCCCACTATACCACCTGACTATGCCCCTTATATACTCCGCCCGCCTTACATGTAGCCCCACATTATAAACGGAAACACTAGTAAGACTCAAAACAAAACTACTACAAGCAAAATCCACGCTCCAAAAGCCAAATGGCGCTACCTCCCTTCTGAACCCTACAGTGTGCCCAAACAGCAGTTTACTTCCACATATATGGCATCGCCATACCCGGGAGAACCCTTTTAACAATTTTTGGGGTGTGTGTCCCAAGTGGCACAAGTTGGGCGCCACATATTGGCATATCTTTTTTTTTAAATCAAACCAGTTTTTATTGATAATACAACATATATCATACATCTCATGTACATTAACTTGGTTCCAACCGTCAATACATTTTCAGTTTTGTACAACATATACAGTTATATGTATCATAACTCCCACTTCCCTCCATCCCAACTCACCCCCCCCCCCGCAGTACCTCTTCCTTTCCCTGACTCATATAACCATTCTCTCTCCTGCCTCCTACTGATATATCCATACTTGCCTCCTGATCATTCCACCTTAAGGTGTATTCTACCTCCCTGTAGTGCCATAATTGTGTTCCCATTTTCCCCATTGCTTATCGTATTTGTGTATTGCCCCACGTTTTAGGTATATCCGATGTTCCAATGCCACCGTGTGATTAACGTATTCCACTAGCTCAGACACCTCCGGGGGATCCGCATTCAACCAATATTTTGCTATTAGTTTCCTAGCATGATACAAAACCTTTTTTATGGCCAGTAATTCAGCTCCATCTCCTCCCTCCTCCCCCATGCAGCCCAACACATAAATCTTAGGTTCCAACGGAAAAACTCTCCCAAATACCCTCTCTACCATACCTCCAACCTCCTTCCAGTAATCATTCAGCTTCGGACAACTCCAGAACATATGCTTTATGTCTGCCCCCTCAAACGAACACCTGGGACACTCCTGCGTTGGTCTGAGTCTCATTTGCATTAACACTTTAGGCGTCCTGTACACTCTATGTATGAGAAAAAGTTGTGACCTCCTGTGTGCTACATTAATGGAGAGCATTTTGGGCGATTCCAGTATCTCCTCCCACTCATCATCAGTTATATTCCCCACATCCTCTTCCCATTTGCATCTGATCACCCCCATCGGATCTCCAAGGAATTTGGAAAGTAATGTACCATAGATCACAGAAATAATCCCTTTAGTGTCTTTTGCTCCCAACACCTGTTCCATCACTCCCATAGTAGAGCAGCCCAAGTCCACCAATCTACCCTGGGCCTGCGCCGCATGCCGCAACTGGAGGTATTGATAAAACATCCGATGTGGGAGTCCGAACTCCTCCTGTAACTGTGAGAACAATTTGAGACTTCCCCCCTCATATACCTGGTATACATATCTGACCCCAGCTTGTTCCCACTCCTGAAATCCGTCCAAGATATGGAATTCCCATAAGTATGGATTATCCCATAGAGGCATATAATTGGAGCACCCAGTAACGCCCAGTATTTTTTTGCATTCCCACCAGACCCTATGTATCAATAGCAAAGTCGGTTTCCCTTTCGCCTCCCTCCTCAGTTTATGAGACTCCATTGCCTCTAGTATATCCTCTCCCCGACTCAAATGATGCACCAGTTTCCCACTAGAGTCCCACTCTTCCCTATTCTTCCAACCTTTAAAATGTTGTGCTTGGGCTGCTAAGTAATATATCCACGCATTTGGAATAGCTAATCCTCCCTTTTCCGTTGGCAATTGTAATTTTTCCAATTTAATCCTGGGGATCCCCCTTTTCCACACTAAGTCCCTAAACAGATTATGTATTCTCCTGAACCAGTATTTAGGCAACCACACTGGGGCATTATGCACCACATAAAGAACCTGAGGCATCAGAATCATTTTAATCAGGTTTGCTCTTCCTAGCGCTGAAAGTGGTAGTCCAAGCCATATTCTGGTCTTATCTTTTAGTTTGTCCAATAATGGTTTCACATTCAGCGCAACAAAATCCTGCACCCTCCCCGAGACCTTAATCCCCAGATATTTAAATTCCTTAACACAAGGTACAGCAATTCCCCCCACCACCAGTGGCACCTCCAATGGTTTGAGTGGCAGCAATGTCGACTTACTCCAATTAATTTGAAGCCCTGAAAATTTGCCAAACCGTTCCAATATGGTCATTATCAACGGCAGTGACCGAACTATCTCTCCCAGGAATAGTAAAATATCATCCGCATATAATGCTATGCGTTCCTCCAGCTCCCCACATCGAAACCCTTCTATACCCGGATGTTGCCTTACCACATTTGCCAGAGGTTCGATCGCTAGAGCGAATAATAGCGGGGAAAGTGGACATCCCTGACGCGTCCCCCTCTCTAGTCTAAAGGAATCTGACATCCGCCCATTGGCTCGAATCCTAGCCACCGGTTCCTTATACAGCAATTTTACCCATGTTATAAAATTATTCCCAAATCCGAACCGCTCCAAAACAGCCCACAGATACCCCCACTCCACACTATCAAATGCCTTAGCCGCGTCTAAGGACAACACTGCTCTACCCTGTGTATCTGCAGCCTCTGTCTGCAAATTCAAGAATAATCTTCTTAGATTGACTGCTGTAGATCTTGATGGCATAAATCCCGACTGATCCGGGCCCACTATCTTAGTCACCACTCTTGTCAGCCTATTAGCCAGAACCTTTGCCAAAATTTTTACATCCGCAGACAGCAGGGATATTGGTCTATAAGAATCCGGCTGTGTTCGATCTTTCCCCTCTTTAGGAATGACTACTATTGCCGCTTCATACATAGTCTGTGGCAGTCGTCCCCTGGCAAAACTATCTTGGAACACCTCTAATAACTCTGGCAGAAGCTCCCCCCCATATGTTTTGTACATCTCTGTAGGTATACCATCCATGCCTGGAGCCTTTTCATTTGCCATAGAACTCACTGCTTCCTGCAATTCCTCCAATGTAATTGGCTCTTCCAGCCACTCTCTCTCCTCCTCCCCTAAGGTAACCCACTCCATTTCCTCTAGATAGTCGGTCAATAGATCTTCCGGATAATCTACCCTCGTACGATACAGCTCGGTATAGAAGGACTTCAACACATCCAGTATGTCCCCTGTTTCTCCAACCAGTGTCCCCTCTTTATCCTGCAATTGGTGGATGAACGCACCCTCCCGCTGAGGCCTAGCCATATTTGCCAACAGTCTGCCCGTCATTTCCCCCTCCTCATAATATTTTTGCTGCAAAAACAACCTTTTATTAGCTGCCTGTTCCAGTTGATGTTCCTTTAGTAATTTTAGGGCTACCTTCCACTGGGCCTTCGTTTCTGCTGTATTATTAGCTACATGAGTCTCCTCGGATAATGTCACCCTTTCCAGTAGATGTTTTCCCACCTGTCGTGATCTATTTTTAATGGTCGTGATTTCCCGGATATACACCCCCCTGATATTCGCCTTCATAGCATCCCATAAGATATCTATAGGTACCGTACCTTTATTAAACTCAAAGTACTCCTGCAAGCTCGCAGTTATTATCTCCTCCCCCACTAGTCGTATCCAGAATGGATTTAGCCTCCAATGCAGTCTTAGCCCCCCTATCTGCGGACTAGTTCGAACTTTCAATATCATTGGGGAGTGATCAGACAGTGACCTTGGCAGATATTCCACCCCTTCCACACACTCAATCCCTAACCCGTTACTAAACATCAAATCTATTCTAGACAACGATCCATAAGTAGATGACACACAAGAATATTGCGTATTAGAGGGCCACTTTGCCCGCCAAATATCCGTGTACCCCACCTCTATCATGTACTTCCCAAACCGCGTCAGAACAGCCTCACCTACCCCCCCCCCCCTTTTGGAAATTTATCACGTCTTATATCCATTACATTGTTGAAGTCTCCCATAAGTATAGTCGGGACCATCGGCCAACTAGCCAGCCTTTCCAACACTTCTCTTATTGGAACCACCGAGTATGGGGGAGGCACATACAGTACCACAATTATACATTCCCAATTAAACAACTTACAATGTACCCCTACATATCTGCCCTCTCCATCTTTAAAGGAAGCCAAACAGCAAAAAGGTACATCCCTATGAACCAGGAGACTAACCCCCCTTGAATATGTGGAATGATAGGAGTGAAAGCTGTGTCTAATCCACACCCTATGTGCCTGCTGCACAGTATCAGCGGTAAGATGCGTTTCCTGTAGTCCCATCACTCCAGCAGACTGCCCTTTCAGAAAGTCAAATATAGCTCTCCGTTTTGTTGCCTCTCCCATACCTCTCACATTCCAGGACAAAAGATTTACCCTACCCCCCATCTATCCATTTTTTTTATCTGACAGAGGCCATTACCCTTTAATCCAGTGCCAATCAGAGCGTACTGCATTTCCAACTCCCTTTCCCTCCAAAACATTCTCCTCCCTCCACCCCCCTCCCTAGCCCGCCCAACATTCCAGAAACTTACCCTCCAAAGAGGGCCCGGGCTGATGAAGAAAACTCCACCAATGTGACTGTTCAGCTTCCCACTTACACTGCAGAAACACATCTTTTCCCACAGTATAAACCTGAGAACCACAAACCTCCCGCCACCTTACTACCATAGATATATAGCATTTTAGTGACTCCAACATCTTCAATTAACCTGACATCTCTGTCTTTCCTTCAGCATTATAAACATAGAGGCTGCAGCCCCAAATTAGAACAGTAAATAAAATGCAGAAAAAACAATGCCTTATTCCCCTGTGCGGCGCATCCTCCTTTTTCATAATAAGCAGAGTCCCCTCTTCAACCATCCACCTGATAATCACGCAGCAGCTTCCTCTCGATTCTGACGAAGGCGATCCTCGTGACTGTCCAGCCATCTTAACGCATCTTTTGAGTTCTCAAAAAATTGTACAGATCCCAGCGCCGCAACTCGAAGTTTCGCCGGGTACAACATGGAGTATTGAACACGCAGATCCCTCAGTCGTCGTTTGATATCCAGAAATTGCATCCTTCTTTTCTGGACCTCTACAGAAAAATCCGGGTAAAATGACACTTTCACACCATTCACCCGTATATCCTGTTTTTCCCGGGCCTGGCGAAGAATTAAATCTCTGTCCTTATAATGAAGCAGCTTTACCAGCACAGGTCTTGGCGGCCGTCCAGGTGGACCCGGGCGAGTTGGTACTCTATGGGCTCTTTCCACCGCAAACAATGGTGTCAACGACTCCTTGCCAAACACCTCCATTAACCATTTTTCGAAATAGGAATCCGGATTGGACCCTTCCACTTTTTCGGGTATTCCCACCATCCGTACGTTATTGCGACGTAAACGATTTTCCAGGTCATCCGTTTTAGATAACAGATAAGTAACATCCACAGCTACCGCATTTACATCTCTCCTCATGGGCAGCATTCTGTCTTCCACATCACTGACTCTACCTTCCACCGCTGTTGTACGCTCCGACACCTTCTGCAGATCGTGCCGTATTATGGAAATATCCTCCTTTATTCCGCCCACCTGGCAAGTGAGTTTAGCTAGTGTGGCATTACATAGGCTTACCGCCGAAAAAACATCTGCCAACGTAGGCCCAGGCTTATTTGAATTGTGCGGGCCTCGATCCAGCCCTCCTCCTGAGCTGCCTGCAACATCTTCTCCATTCTCCTCCTCCTCCTCTGAATCCACCTGTGCCCGCAGCGGTTCATATCTGGACCCGGAGTAGCCTGCCTGCTTTTTCCCTCCTCCTGTCATCTCTCCTCCAGCATCTGCCTTCACGGGTGTCTTTCTGGCAAAGCGCTCCAGTCGGGATGCCGCCGCCCCTCTCAAGTCTCTGCTCTCTGCCATCACGCACATGTCGGCGCCATCTTGTAATCCCAGCTCACCTTCCTCTGCCGCCTTAGACTTCCTTGAACGGGTCATTACAGCCTCCAGATTCTACAGAATAGTGTCACCAGGTTCTCCTCCTTCTCCCCTCTCTGCACAGGTATGTCTTTGTTAGAGAAATTTAGCCACAGGATGTGTTTCAGGATATCGGCAGCGGGAGCTCCGGTTCCTGCGTCCGCTCACATATGCCGCTAAGCCACGCCCCCACATATTGGCATATCTATTGAAAAACCATTTTCACTCTGCAACATCGAGTGCACACCAATTTCTGCCAATAACCTGTGGGGTTAATATGCTCACTACACCCGTAGGTGAATACCTTGAGGGGTGTAGTTTCCAAAATGGGGTCACTTCTGGGGGGTTTCCACTCTTTTGGTCCCACAGGGACTTTGCAAATGCGACATAGCACCCAGAAACCAATCCAGTAAATTCTGTACTCCAAAAGCCGAATGGCGCTCCTTCCCTTCTGAGCCTTACTCTGTGCCCAAACAGCAGTTTATGACCACATATGTGGTATTGCCGTACACAGGAGAAGTTGCTTTACAAGTGTTGGGGTGCTTTTTTTCATTTATTTGTTGAGAATATGAAACATTTTCAGCTAAAACTACGTCTTATTGAAGAAAAAGGATTTTTTTAATTTTCACTGCCCAATTCTAATAAAATCTGTGAAACACCTGTGGGGTCAAAATGCTCACTACACCCCTAGATGAATTCCTCAAGGGGTGTAGTTTCGTGAATCGAGTCTCTTTTGGGGAGTTTCCACTGTACTGGTACCTTAGGAGCTTTGCAAAAGTGACATGGTGTCAAGAAACCAATCCATCAAAATCTGTGCTCCAAAAGCCAAATGGCACTCCTTCTCTTCTGATCCTTGCCGTATGTCCAAACAGCCGTTTATGACCACAAATTGGGTATTGCCGTACTCCAGAGAAGTTGCTTTACAAATGTTGGGGTTCTTTTATACCTTTATTTGTTGAGAAAATGAAAAATTTTGAGCTAAAGCTACGTTTTATTGGAAAAAAAAAAAATTTTTTTTTAATCTTCACTGCCCAATTCTAATAAAATCTATGAAACCCCTGTGGGTTCAAAATGCTCACTACACCCCTAGATGGATTCTTCAAGGGGTGTAGTTTCCTAAATGGAGTCACTTTTTTGGTGTTTTCACTGTTTTGGTCCCTTAGGGGCTTTGCAAATGCGACGTGGTGTCCGCAAACCATTCCTGCTAAATTTGAGCTCCAAAAGACAAATGGCGCTCTTTCCCTTCTAAGCTCCGCCGTGTGTCCAAACAGCTGTTTATGACCACATGCGGGGTATTGTTTTACTCGGGAGAAATTGCTTTACAAAAGTAGTGGTGCATTTTCTCCTTTTAGTCCTTGTGGAAATTAGAAAAAATTAGCTAAACCTAAATTTTATTTGAATGAATGTAGATTTTCATTTTCATGGCCTACTTCCAATAATTTCTGCAATAAACCTGCGGGGCCAAAATGCTAACTATACCCCTAGATACTTTCCTCAAGGGGTATAGTTTCCAAAATGGGATCACTTTTGGGGGATTTCCACTGTTTTGGCGCCGCAAGAGCCTTTCAGACCCGACATGGTGCCTAAAATATTTTCTAATAAAAAGGAGGCCCCAAAATCCTCTAGGTGCTCCTTTGCTTCTGAGGCCGGTGCTTCAGTCAATAAGTGCACTAGGGCCACATGTGGGGTATTTCTAAAAACTGCAGAATCTGGGCAATAGATATTGAGTTGCGTTTCTCTGGTAAAACTTTCTGTGTTGCAAAAAAAATAGATGAAAAATGAATTTCTGCAAAAAAAAAAAGAAATTTGAACATTTCACATCTACTTTGCCTTAATTCCTGTGAAACATCTAAAGGGTTAAGAAACTTTCTAAATGCTGTTTTGAATACTTTGAGGGGTGAAGTTTTTAAAATGGGGTGACTTATCGAGGGTTTCTAATATATAAGGCCCTAAAATCCACTTCACAACTGAACTGGCCCCTGTAAAAATAGCCTTTTGAAATTTTCTTGAAAATGTGAGAAATTGCTGCTAAAGTTCTAAGCCTTGTGATGTCATAGAAAAATAAAAGAATGTTCAAAAAAACGATGCCAATCTAAAGTAGACATATGGGTGATGTTAATTAGCAACAATTTTGTGTGGTATTACTATCTGTCTTACAAGCAGATACATATAAATTTAGAAAAATGCTAATTTTTGAAATTTTTCGCTACATTTTGGCGTTTCTCACAATTAAATACTTAATGTTTTAAGCAAATTTTGCCAGGAACATAAAGTCCAATGTGTCACGAGAAAACAATCTCAGAATCGCTTAGATACGTAAAAGCATTCCGGAGTTATTACCACATAAAGTGACACATGTCAGATTTGAAAAAATAGGCTGTGTCCTTAAGGCCAAATCAGGCTCAGTCCTTAAGGGGTTAATAGAGAACAGGAGAGATCATAAAATGCGCTCACCTTGGAGTGTTTGTATTGGCAGGTACAACACTGGAAAATGCATATAAGCTGTTGCAAAGGTCCATAAAACGCAAAAGCGTTGTTGCCAATATACAAGCAGAAAAGGCGAGAAAAACAAGGACCACAAAAGGCGTTGCTAATAAGACAGAGAAACAAAATGACCGGTGGTCATAGTTTTAATAAAAAATTTATATTAATAGGTCGACAAGCTGGTCGACCTATTTATATATATTTTTATTAAAACTATGACCACCTGTCATTTTGTTTCTCCCTCTTATTAGCAGCGCCTTTTGTGGTCCTTGTTTTTCTTTCCTTTTCTGCCCTGTAGATTATGCCACAGTATCCTCTGTAAAGAATTCCATAGTGGACCCCTGTATATAATTCCACAGTGCCCACTGTGGCAATATCTACAGAGGCCACTGTGGAATTATCCAGAGTGCCCTCTGTAGATATTGCCACAGGGCACTCTGTAGATATTGCCACATTGCCCTCTGTAGATATTGTCACAGTGCCCTCTGTAAATATTGCCACAGTGCCCTCTGTAGATATTGCCACAGTGCCCTCTGTAGATATTGCCACAGTGCCCTCTGTAGATATTGCCACAGTGCCCTCTGTAGATATTGCCACAGTGCCCTCTGTAGATATTGCCACAGTGCCCTCTGTAGATATTGCCACAGTGCCCTCTGTAGATATAGCCACAGAGCCCTCTGTAGTCATAGCCACAGAACCCTCTAGATATAGCCATAGTGACCTCTGTAGATACTGCCACCGTGCCCTCTGTAGATACTGCCACAGTGCCCCCTGTAGATACTGCCACATTGCCCCCTGTAGATACTGCCACAGTGCCCCCTGTAGATACTGCCACATTGCCCCCTGTAGATACTGCCACATTGCCCCCTGTAGATACTGCCACATTGCCCCCTGTAGATACTGCCACAATGTCCCCAGTAGATACTGCCACAGTGCCGCCAGTAGATACTGCCACAGTGCCGCCAGTAGATACTGCCACAGTGCCCCCAGTAGATACTGCCACAGTGCCCCCAGTAGATACTGCCACAGTGCCCCCAGTAGATACTGCCACAGTGCCCCCAGTAGTTACTGCCACAGTGCCCCCAGTAGTTACTGCCACAGTGCCCCCAGTAGTTACTGCCACAGTGCCCCCAGTAGATAGTCACAGTGCCCCCAGTAGATAGTCACAGTGCCCCCAGTAGATACTGCCAAAGTGCCCCCAGTAGTTACTGCCACAGTGCCCCCAGTAGTTACTGCCACAGTGCCCCCAGTAGTTACTGCCACAGTGCCCCCAGTAGTTACTGCCACAGTGCCCTCAGTAGATATTGCCACAGTGCCCTCTGTAGATATTTCCACAGTGCCCTCTGTAGATATTGCCACAGTGCCCTCTGTAGATACTGCCACAGTGCCCCCTGTAGATACTGCCACAGAGCCCCCTGTAGATACTGCCACAGTGCCCCCTGTAGATACTTGCACAGTGCCCCCTGTAGATACTGCCACAGTGCCCCCTGTAGATACTGCCACAGTGCCCCCTGTAGATACTGCCACAGTGCCCCCTGTAGATACTGCCACAGTGCCCCCTGTAGATACTGCCACAGTGCCCCCTGTAGATACTGCCACAGTGCCCCCTGTAGATACTGCCACAGTGCCCCCTGTAGATACTGCCACAGTGCCCCCTGTAGATACTGCCACAGTGCCCCCTGTAGATACTGCCACAGTGCCCCCTGTAGATACTGCCACAGTGCCCCCTGTAGATACTGCCACAGTGCCCCCTGTAGATACTGCCACAGTGCCCCCTGTAGATACTGCCACAGTGCCCCCTGTAGATACTGCCACAGTGCCCCCTGTAGATATTTCAACAGTGCCCTCTGTAGATATTGCCACAGTGCCCTCTGTAGATATTGCCACAGTGCCCTCTGTAGATATTGCCACAGTGCCCTCTGTAGATATTGCCACAGTGCCCTCTGTAGATATTGCCACAGTGCCCTCTGTAGTCATAGCCACAGAGCCCTCTGTAGTCATAGCCACAGAGCCCTCTGTAGTCATAGCCACAGAGCCCTCTAGATATAGCCATAGTGTCCTCTGTAGATACTGCCACCGTGCCCTCTCTAGATACTACCACCGTGCTCTCTGTAGATACTGCCACCGTGCCATAGGGAGATACTGCCACCGTGCCCCCTGTAGATACCTCCACAGTGCCCCCTGTAGATACTGCCACAGTGCCCCCTGTAGATACTGCCACAGTGCCCCCTGTAGATACTGCCACAGTGCCCCCTGTAGATACTGCCACAGTGCCCCCTGTAGATACTGCCACAGTGCCCCCTGTAGATACTGCCACAGTGCCCCCTGTAGATACTGCCACAGTGCCCCCTGTAGATACTGCCACAGTGCCCCCTGTAGATACTGCCACAGTGCCCCCTGTAGATACTGCCACAGTGCCCCCTGTAGATACTGCCACAGTGCCCCCTGTAGATACTGCCACAGTGCCCCCTGTAGATACTGCCACAGTGCCCCCTGTAGATATTGCCACAGTGCCCCCTGTAGATATTGCCACAGTGCCCCCTGTAGATACTGCCACAGTGCCCCCTGTAGATACTGCCACAGTGCCCCCTGTAGATACTGCCACAGTGCCCCCTGTAGATACTGCCACAGTGCCCCCTGTAGATACTGCCACAGTGCCCCCTGTAGATACTGCCACAGTGCCCCCTGTAGATACTGCCACAGTGCCCCTGTAGATACTGCCACAGTGCCCCCTGTAGATTCTGCCACAGTGCCCTCTGTAGATATTGCCACAGTGCCCTCTGTAGATATAGCCACAGAGCCCTCTGTAGTCATAGCCACAGAACCCTCTAGATATAGCCATAGTGTCCTCTGTAGATACTGCCACCGTGCCCTCTGTAGATACTGCCACAGTGCCCCCTGTAGATACTGTCACAGTGCCCCCTGTAGATACTGCCACAGTGCCCCCTGTAGATACTGCCACAGTGCCCCCTGTAGATACTGCCACATTGCCCCCTGTAGATACTGCCACATTGCCCCTGTAGATACTGCCACATTGACCCCTGTAGATACTGCCACAATGTCCCCAGTAGATACTGCCACAGTGCCGCCAGTAGATACTGCCACAGTGCCGCCAGTAGATACTGCCACAGTGCCCCCAGTAGATACTGCCACAGTGTCCCCAGTAGATACTGCCACAGTGCCCCCAGTAGTTACTGCCACAGTGCCCCCAGTAGTTACTGCCACAGTGCCCCCAGTAGTTACTGCCACAGTGCCCCCAGTAGTTACAGCCACAGTGCCCCCAGTAGTTACTGCCACAGTGCCCCCAGTAGTTACTGCCACAGTGCCCCCAGTAGTTACTGCCACAGTGCCCCCAGTAGATAGTCACAGTGCCCCCAGTAGATACTGCCACAGTGCCCCCAGTAGATACTGCCACAGTGCCCCCAGTAGTTACTGCCACAGTGCCCCCAGTAGTTACTGCCACAGTGCCCCCAGTAGTTACTGCCACAGTGCCCTCAGTAGATATTGCCACAGTGCCCTCAGTAGATATTGCCACAGTGCCCTCTGTAGATATTTCCACAGTGCCCTCTGTAGATATTGCCACAGTGCCCTCTGTAGATACTGCCACAGTGCCCCCTGTAGATACTGCCACAGTGCCCCCTGTAGATACTGCCACAGTGCCCCCTGTAGATACTGCCACAGTGCCCCCTGTAGATACTGCCACAGTGCCCCCTGTAGATACTGCCACAGTGCGCCCTGTAGATACTGCCACAGTGCCCCCAGTAGTTACGGCCACAGTGCCCCCAGTAGATACAGCCACAGTGCCCCCAGTAGATACTGCCACAGTGCCCCCAGTAGATACTGCCACAGTGCCCCCAGTAGATACTGCCACAGTGCCCCCAGTAGATACTGCCACTGTGCCCCCAGTAGATACTGCCACAGTGCCCCCTGTAGATATTGCCACAGTGCCCTCTGTAGATACTGCCACAGTGCCCTCTGTAGAAACTGCCACAGTGCCCTCTGTTGATAATTCCACAGTGCCCTCTGTTGATACTGCCACAGTGCCCTCTGTAGATAATGCCACACCCCTGTAGACAATTCCACACCCCTGTAGACAATTCCACACCCCTCCTAGATAATGCCACAGTGCCCTCTGTAGATAATGCCACAGTGCCCTCTGTCGATAATGCCACAGTGCGCTCTGTAGATAATGCCACAGTGCGTTCTGTAGATAATGCCACAGTGCGCTCTGTAGATATCGCTACTGTCCCATAGATAGCGCCATTAGGACTCCCTCTAGGAGTGGAATCCCCAGGCAAAGCACAGGCCGGGGATTCCGTTAGTAGAGGGAACCCCTGATGTCACTGTTCATATATGAATAGCTGAATAGCGTGCACTGCATCTGAGTGGTTTTGGAGAGAGGGAGGGAGCTCCCTATCATCCAACTGACACCCGGCGATAAGATCGCCAAGTGTCTGTGTCTCCGATGGCAGCCGGGGGGCCTAATAAAGGCCCCCAGGTCTGCCTGTAGCAAATGCCTGCTAGATCATGCCGGAGGCATGGCCTAGCAGATGCCTGTCCGTTTTACACCCCAAAATGATACCAATAAAAACTACAGCTCGCCCCACAAAAAATAAGCCCACACAATGCTCAATTGATTTTTTACATTTTTTTAACAAAATTTTTTTTATTTATAAAAGTGGTAAAACATAAAAAAATATATACATTTGGTATAGCCGTAAACTTATCAACCCATAGAATAAAGTGAACATACAGTTTTTACTGCACAAAAAACGTTGTAATAATTAAACCCCCCAAAAAATAGCGCAAACGCTGTTTTTGCCCATTTCAAATTATTTTTTTTTTTTCAGTTTTACAATAAATTATATGGTAAATTAAATGGAGCCATGAAAAAGTACAACTTGTCCCCTTTTATGGCTATGGCTTTTGGAAGGCGGGGAGTAAAAAACAAAGGTTATGGCTTTTGGAAGGTGGGGAGGAAAAAGCTGAAAAAAATTAAAATGGCTTGAACCTTTTAACATACTATTGTTGCTAGGCAATTTGGAAGGTCGGAAAATATGAGCTATAGTCAATTACCACAATACCGGTGTCCAAAATCCAAAATTGAACTGTAATTTCATGTTTCAAATGAGGATCTTATCTACATTTAAAAACACTATACAATATGAGATTGTGACAATTATAGGTTATAGCTGACTATACATATTAAAAAAAATGGCTGCTACTTGCAGCCGGACTGGTTTTGAATCTAATGTGTATGAGGACAGCCCAACAGTCCCCTGACGTCTGCTGTCATGGGAAAGTAGAGTCAGGTACATTGGATTTCAGACTTGCAATTTGGTTTGGTTTCTTGAATTGTAATGACAAATGACAAAAATGAGTGGATTAAATATAAAAGATACATTTATTATAAATCTATTCATGGCCTTATTGACTAATAAAAAAATAGGTGACAAATTACTTTTTTTAATTTGCCAAATTATGCTCAGTTGTTGGTGTAAAAAAATAAACAAGAGAAAACGGATCACCTTCAGGTTATTAAGAACTGGTCCATTAAGAGAAAAATATGATTGCATACAGATGCACAGTACCTGCAATGCCCAAATATATATACATAGTCTGCACCAGTAGGGGTATGTTCACACGCAAACGTAAAATACGTCTGAAATTATGGAGCTGTTTTCAGGCGAAAACAGCTCCTGAATTTCAGACGTTTTTCATGTGCAGGCGTTTTTCGCGGCGTCCATTACGGACGTAATTGGAGCTGTTTTTCAATGGAGTCAATGAAAAACGGCTCCAATTACGTCCCATGAAGTGACATGCGCTTTTTTGACGCCGCCGTCTTTTGACAGCGGCGCGTAAAAAAAAAGCCTGCACTGAACACCGTAAGACCCATTGAATTCAATGGGCAGATGTTTGCCGACGCTTTTGAGCCGTATTTTTGGGTCGTAATTCCAGGCATAAAATGCCTGAATTACGTCCGTAAATAGGGCGTGTGAACATACCTTTGGACTACATGTCACACCCTGCAACCTGTATTGAATAGTGTAGTGAGGGGAGACTGCTGTTCATTATAGCATTCAGTTCTACAGTATCTGATATTATAGCGAATGGTTGCTTACCACGCAACTCACTCAATGCAGCATACAAAGTGAGATGATGAACACTAACTAACTATAAGCTGATCAGAGTCTGGGATACTGTTTGTAGTCTGCCTGGTGCTGGCTATGTTTATAACACAGTGTAACCACTGCAAATCACTGCCTGTTTCTTTACTTGTTATTGCTGTCTAGCTTCAGGAATAATATAGTGCCATGCACCACAGCTTTCCTCCAATATACAAGGATATTGATATCTCAGTCAGCACAGCAGAAACAAGATATGTCACCAGGAATCATAGGGCCCTGTTGCAGAGCTCAGAATGGGCCATACTTCCCACTAAGAGCTCTGCCAAATGTACTAAACCTTTATTAACCCCTTAATGACCAGCCTATTTTAGACGTTAATGACGAAGCCATTTTTTACTTTTTTCCATCGTCTCATTCAAAGAGCTATACACTTTTTATTTTTGCGTCGACATAGCTGTATAAGGTCTTGTTTTTTGCGGGACAAGTTGTAATTTTTAATAGCACCATTTTGGGGTACATTTATTGATTAACTTTTTGGGGGGGGGGAATAGAAAAGAAACAGCAATTTCGCCAACACTTTTTTATTTTTTGAAAATTATTTGTTTTTGTGTCTCCATATTTGAAGAGCCGTAACGTTTTTATTTGTTCGCCGATGCAATTGTAGGAGGGATTTTTTTATGTGGGACGACTTGTAGTTTTTATCGGTACCATTTTGGAGTAGATGCGACTTTTTGATAACTTTTTATCACATTTTTTTTTAAGGCTAGATTCAAAGAAAACAGCAATTTTTGCATATTTTTTTATTTTATTTTTTACGACGTTCACCGTGCGGGTTAAATGATGTAATAAGTTTATAGTTGGGGTCGTTACGGACGCGGCGATACCAAATATGTGTAACTTTTTTACTGTATTTTGTTTGTTAATAATAAAGCCGTTTTTAAGGGGGGAAAAGTGTTTTTTTTAATTTTTTTTTCCCTTTAATTTTTTCACTTTTTATGAAACTTTTTTTTCCACTTTTTTTACTAGTCCCACTAGGGGACTTCACTATGCGATAATCCGATCGCATTTATAATACATTGCAATACTTCTGTATTGCAGTGTATTATGCCTGTCCATGTAAAACAGACAGGCATCTGCTAGGTCATGCCAGAGGCATGATCTAGCAGGCATTCACGACAGGCAGACCTGGGGGCCTTTATTAGGCCCCCGGCTGCCATCGGAGACACAGACACTCGGCGATCTTGTCGCCGGGTGTCAGTTGGATGAGAGGGAGCTCCCTCCCTCCAAAACCACTCAGATGCGGTGCACGCTATTGTGCACCGCATCTGAGGGGTTAAACGGGTGAGATCGATACTAATATCGATCTCACCCGGCAGATCAGGGACGCCCCCAGCCCTCCGCTACCTCTGGCAGCTGAGAGCAGGGAGATTTGACAGCTCCCTGCTCTGTTTACTTATTCCGATGCCGCGACGTAAAACGTCTATGGCATCGGAATAAGGCCCGTTAGTGACCGACGTAGAAACACTATGGGCCGGTCACTAACGGGTTAAAGGCCATGAACACCTTTTCAGACATTGTTTTTACTATTACCATGTATGAGTAAATTGAGATGTAATGCAAATTTCGCATGATTGGCCGTGTCGTTCAGACTATGTATATATTTGTGTATATATATATATAAGTAAATATATATATTTACTTATTGCCATTGCAGGTACTGCAAATGTCTCATCCAATAGAGTGTATAAAAAATAACACTTATTTACAATTTGGTTTTAATTAAAAATGTTTTCACTGGGGGGGGGGGGGGCGTGGCTGATTTACAGCATGAGTGGTCGTGCCGTGTAAGAGCTCCGTCTTAGATTCCTCAATTCCCTATATTATCCTGTTGAATCCCGCTGCCCTCATACCTCAACCGAGCTATAAGTTCAAGTACTGTCACTAAAACGGCAAGATTAACCCCACCGGCAATCATGAACAGCAGAGAAACTAGAGAATTTGTTGGGCCTGATATTCAAGATGGCGTCTGCCATTCCCATATGCCGCATACAGTGGCTGAATTCTCTTCAGATCCTGTGGATTCTCCGGAAGCTCTGGATCAAGAACTTAACTTAGGGCAAGTGTCCTCACAGCTTCTACCGGCCTTACAGGCCTCCACTACCTAGCTCAAAGGCAAAGTTGAGGAAGTAAAGGTCGATGTGGGTCTTCTACGTCAGGACCTCCATAAACTCCGGGACCGCGTCCGGGAAACCGAAACCAGAATTTCAAAAATGGAAGATCTCACGGCACCGATCCCTGGGAAACTCAGAGACCTGGACAGATCAGCGGCTATGTGGGCAGAGAAGCCGGACGACCTCGAGAATCGGCTTTGCCGTAATAGGTTGGCCTAAGATGCACAAATTGAGTGGTCTGAGGGCGTGACTCTTGTGCATTCACTGAATAGTGGCTTAAGGACATTTCTCTGGAAGTGACTCTTATCTTTTGCCTATGCTTTTGAACGGGCCCAAATTGTCCCTGCTCGTCCTCCACCTCCGGGAGCCCCCCACAACCATTCCTAGCCCGTTTGCTCATCAGTAGAGACCGAGATACTATCCTTCAAGCTGCCTGACGCAAAAAAGGGATTACCTATCAAAACGCATCTCTCACCATTTTTCGTGATTTTTTTCAGCAACGCTTCAGAAAACCACGGCCTCATTTATCAATGTCAAGAAGCCGCAAATACAATACTTGATGTGCTTTACGGCCATTTATCTGATGACCCCGCGTTGAGTAAATACTTAATTTACTTGTGTCTTCTCTATGCCTACACCTCTATTTTATAAATTCTTTTATTTATCAATTTTTACAAACAAACATATCACGTTAAATGCCAAAAGAATATGCAACCATATGGTACTTTGGCACGCAGGCCGGCATATGTGGTCATCCTGTATGGTAGATGTACAAGCAGAGTATAGTCAAGCATTAAATGGGGCTAATCCCCTGCATCCTGAACCTGCAGACATGCATTAAGGCCCACAGCGAAACATAACTTAGAAGGAAGTATGAAAAAGGAAATGAGAAAAGAGGAATGACAGAGGAGGGAAAGGAAGGGACGAGTTCCGTTGTTAAGTGTCATGTATGAAGTGCAAATTAAGAGGCTACGATATTCCTGAATTCCAAAGATGATTGAAACCTGACCCAATGATACCAAGTCTTGATGAACTTGGCGTGAGTACCTCTCATGGAAGCCGTGAGATCCTCCATACTCATGATCTCCTGTATCTTATCGAACCACATGCTGAGCGATGGCGCAGCCGATTGTCTCCACAGTGCTGGTATGTAGGCCCTGGCAGCATTCACCAGATGGCGGACCACAGAGCGACGATATGAGAACAACGGGACCTCGCACAGATGGAGCAAGAAGAAGGCCGGTGTGCACGCGAGCAGGAAGTCCGTGAATTTGGAGGTGATACGCCACACTTCTGACCAAAAGGCAGTCAGCCGCGGGCACTCCCAAAAGACATGTAGTATCGTTCCCACCTGATCACCACATCTCCAACACAGCAGTGAGACCGCCGGAATCATAGCATGTAATCTGGAAGGCACCCTATACCAGTGCGTTAAAATTTTAAAACCCGCTTCCTGATACCTGCTTGCCATGGACGATTTATGTGTCGTTGTGTATATCCTATCTATTTTTTTCCGCCGAGAACGTGATTCCCAAATCCCTTTCCCACCGTAGCAAATATGTGGGTGTGGAGAGGGTAGATGGGGAGATCAGTAGGGGGTATAGTCTGGATAGTGTGTGACGCATCGAGCCAGTGGCCACGCAGAAGAGTTCAAACTGAGTTTTAACCCGAGCATGTTCCGCAGGGTTAGGCAAGGACACCAGGAAGTGTCTCAGCTGAATGACCTGCCAGGGAGTGAGGGGGGAGGGTCTGTCAAAGACATCAGTTGCGGGCCAGTCATCCATGACTCCCCGTGCAGTTAATGAGAGGCGGGGCCCCTACCTGCCTGCAACCAGCTCCGAAATGGACCCCCCTCCCGCCCTGGAGGGAATGCCGGGTTGCCCAGGACTGGAAACATGGGGGACGGGGAAGGGGAGATCTCTGTCCGAGGGAAGACCTTCGACACAACTGCCAGTGAGGGCCCTATCGTCGGGTGTGTCCTTGCTGGTAGAGGGGTATCCTTGCCCAGCCAAGGTAGGGCCTGCAAGGGGACAGCCATAGAAGACTGTTCTATCGACACCCATTGTTTGACCTCCATGTGGAGGAACCAATCCAGGATGCGCGCCAAGTGCGAGGCCTGATGGTAAGAAACAAAGTCAGGGAGCCCCACGCCCCCTTCACTCTTAGAGCGAAAAAGCGTGGAGCGGGCTATACGGGCCGGTTTCCCCACCCAAATGAAGCGGTGGAGTAAGGACAACAGAGCTCGGAAGAAAGTGCGGGGAATGTGGATCGGTAGGGCTTGGAAGAAGTACAGTATCCGTGGGAGAATGTTCATTTTGAAGATTGCACATTTGCCGAACCACGTGAAGGTACCCTTCGTCCAGGAATCCAAATCGCCTTTTACACGCTGAAGGAGAGGAGGATAGTTAACTGCATAAAGGCGAGAGAGATCCCTGGAGAGCTGGACCCCCAAGTATTGAAGCGAGTCTCTGGCCCACTTAAAGGAGAAGGACCCTGACAGGTCATCCACTAGGGACTGCGGCAGTGATATGTTGAGAGCCTTGGACTTCTGGTAGTTAATTTTGAAATTTGACAGTTTCGAGTATCTACTCATCTCCGCCATGAGGTTGGGCAAGGAGATCCTGGGCGCAGTGAGGAAGAACAGAAGGTCGTCCGCATACGCAGCCACTTTATGGGATCTTCCACCCACTGATACACCCGCTATGTCTGGGTTTGAGCGAACCCGACAGAGGAAGGGCTCCAGGCACAAAATAAAAATCAAGGGCGACAGGGGGCATTCCTGCCGCGTACCGTTGGAGAAGAGAGCGGAGAAGATAAGGTACCGTTAACCTTAACCCTGGCTGAAGGAGATGAGTAGAGGCTCGAAATCCATTGCATCATGTGGGAACCCAGCCCGATGTGCCGCAAAGTAGTCGACATGAAGTCCCAGTCTACCCTGTCAAAGGCCTTCTCCACGTCCGTGGACAGCAGTAGCGTGGGCAGAGACGAGGCAGCCGCGTGATAAATCAGATTAATTGCCCTAGTGGTGTTATCCCTGGCTTCCCTAAGGGGCATGAAGCCCACCTGGTCGTAGTGAATCACACTGTGGAGGAGGGGTGTGAGCCTATGGGCCAAGATCTTTGCAAACAGCTTGAGGTCTACATTAAGCAGTGAAATGGGGCGGTAGTTTTGGCAGCTGGGCATCCTGAGGGAGAGAGCACCCGTCTGTGAGAGAGTTATAGGCCTGCAGGAAATGAGGTGCGAGAAGATCTGAACAGACCTTGTAGTACTGAATAGGGAGCCCATCCGAGCCCGGCGCCTTCCCCACCGGATAATCCTTCAGGGCCCAGGACCACTCCTCTGGCGAAATCGGCTTTTCCAGAGCCGCTAGAGCTTCCTGCGGGATACTTTTCATCCCCAAGGAGCGGAGATATTCCTCCATCTGCTCCCGTCTAGTTCCCCCATCTGCGGTGGGAGAGGTCCGCGGGAGATTGTAGAGTGAGTGGTAGTACGCCCGGAAGGCTTCCGAGATGTCCTTGGGGTGGTGCAAACCCCCAGCTCCAGGGACCTGTACCTGGGGGACATAGGTACGTGACCTAGTTTTCCGCAATGCCCGTTCCAAAGTCCTACCTGGTTTGTTACTGAATTCGTAGAAATGTTGTCTACACTTAACTAGGGAGGCCCTAGCCTTAGCAAGACAAAGAGAACGGACCTGAACACGCAACTGCCCCAGCTCCGCCCCCATCACCCGGTCCAAGGAAGCCTTGTGGGACTGCTCGAGGAGGTGTATACGAGATAACAGTTCACTCAAGTGAGCCGTCCGCTCCCTTTTAAGTTTAGATCCGATCCGGATGAAGGAACCCCGGATCACGCACTTATGTGCCTCCCAAACACTGAGCGGACTGACATCTGGGGATACATTCGTAGCAAAATACTCTCGTAGGTGCCTGTGTATTTCTGAAATTACCGTAGGGGCCTGCAGGAGCGAATCATTTAACCGCCACTGAAAGGAGCGAGGGTGGGCTGCAGGGAGACAGAGAGATAGTGTAATGAGGGCGTGGTCCGAGAAGGTTATGTTATCTATTGAGACTGAGCAGAGGTTGGAGAGATGGGAGTGGCGCAGGAAGAAGTAGTCTAGTCTGGTGTATGTGTTGTGGGGGGCCGAAAAGAAGGTATAGTCTCTTGTCATCGGGTGCATAAGTCGCCACGCGTCTATCAATTGGTGTTCACGTAAAACCGACGCACCCGGCGGTGTGCCGACCTGGGTAACGATGAGTGTCCGCGTGAGGAGTCTATAGTCGGGTCTAATGTAAGGTTCAGGTCCCCCCCTAGTATGAGTGTGCCTTCCAAAAAACCATCCAACTCAGTCAAGACCCCTTCAAAAAAGGCGACCTGACCGGTGTTGGGGAGATAGCATGTGGCCAATGTGAACAGTGTGTTAGCCAACCTAACCTTCCCGAAGATATACCGTCCCACTCCATCTGTGCGAGTCTCCACGTGCTCCCACGGAAGAGAACGAGAGATCAAGATAGAGACCCCGTTGGTCTTGGAGTCCGGTGAGGTACTGTGATACCCCTCAGTGTAGTAAGAGTCCGTCAACCGTGGAACGCTGTCCGCCCGGAAGTGAGTTTCCTGGAGGAACGCCACATGCGCTTTCTTTTTCCATAGAAGATGGAGGATCTCTTCTCTGGAACGTTCAGGCCCTGTGCATTCAGGGAAGCAACCGTAATGTTAGACATGTGAAGTCACAGTAGGAAAACAGAAAGGCGGGGAAGGAGACGGATACCCCCGTAGAGAGGGGGAAGGGCCAATAAAAGGGACACTAGCGTCCCACTAACAGCGGAGTACAAAACCCCTAAACAATACTTCGCGTGTTATGTCGGACCCGGGAGAAAACACCCCCTGAACACGACACGACGGAAACCTAGTGGGGAACGTAGAAGGACAGCGGCGTGAAGAGGTGATCTCCCTGAGACTCGCCACTAATTGGGACTAAGGTTGTATAAGCCCAAATAAGAACAGGCCGGAACCCCGGACTCGGCCGGATTACTTTAACGGGTGTATGTAGGTTCCTGACCTCCCACCGCAGCGCTGTATGATGGGGAAAAAGGTTCCCTGAGACAATCCCCCAGACCTCACAGACTAGACCCCCTGGCCCACCTAAATTCCCCTTTGGCCTGGCAACACTCCCTCCCGCAAAAACCTGAGCGGAAACCTGAGGAGAAAAGGAAGGGGGGTTAGACACTCATAACAAACAGCCCCCCAATGATATCCTCATGGGTACAGTGATACATTAGCCTTCTGGCCGCTGGCCGATCAATTTCTTCGTGGCGAGCGCCGTCCAGATGCCCGGAGGAAGCAGAAAAGGGCGCACAGAGTCCGGGTACAGGCCACCCCTGGGGAAGAGCGGCGGCTCCATCCAGTCTGGGAGGCGCACTGGGGAGATTTCGAGGAAACGGAAGGCTGCTTCCAAGTCGTCCGGAGAGCGGACAGCAAAGGATTGCCCCTGTCGGCGGAGGATGACGTGGAAAGGATGGCCCCATCTGTAGGAAGCGCCTGCTTCTTTAGTTGCCTCCAGCAGAGGGCGTATCACCCTGCGCATATGTAGGGTCAGCCTTGAGACATCCGGCAAAATGGTCACCTCCGCACCCTGGAAAGGAATGGCCCCCCGCTCCCAAGCACGTCGTGCAATGTCCTCTTTTTGTTTATAAAAGTGCACCCTGCAGATGACATCTCGGGAATGATTACATTCCCTGTTCCGTGGGCCTGCCAAGCGATGTACCCTATCCATTTCAATGGCCAAATCGCGTGGTCTGTCCATGAGCTTGTTGAAGATATGGGTGACGACCTCGTATAGCTCCTCAGGCGGTACAGATTCTGAAATTCCCCTCAGCTTTAAGTTGTTCCTTCTCCCCCTGTTCTCCACGTCGTCCAGGTGCAGGGAGAAGGGTGTCCATAGACTGAGAGAGGACCGAAATGTCCGTTGTGTGAACAGAGTTCTGGCGCTCCAATGCGTCTACCCGTGCGGTTAAAGATCGTAAGTCCTGGGTCACCACCCCTATGGCCCGGTCATGTTTCTCTTCCAGTCGGGCTAGGCGAGCATCCAAATCTGATTTCATGGGCAGTGCCCTCACCATCTCCCATAACTCTGCCAGGGTCCGTTCCATAGAAGGAGGGGGGCCAGTAGAAGTCGTTAGGTGGGGATCCCCCCGGTCAGCGGAGGAGGTGAGCGGGCCCCTTAGTATAGCTGGTGTGCCCTGGCTCAATGATGACATGTCCTCTGTGTAGTAATGCAGGAGGACAGCGGAGGAGAGAGGCGCCTTATCTACTGCGCCATTTTTTCCCCTGCGGCCATGTTCCCGTCCGGTCTCTGCATCTGGACCTACCTCCGGGGACGGAGCATCAGAGGAGCGGTCCTGCAGTCCTCTGGAAGATCCAGCCAGGACTACGGTGCCGGTGGGCGGGGAGTCCCCACGTGACGTCGGGAATCGGCTGCGGCCTACTGCTGGAATGGAGGAGGGCCGTGGTAAAGACCCGTCGCGGCCGGATCTAAGGTAACGATCCATTGAAGAGGGACCTGGGGTGACCGACTGAGACTTGCGGTGTCTCCCCTTGGTCATCCCTGCGCTGGAGCAGGTAAGTTGTGCCCGTGGTAGTGTGCAGAGAGTGATGCGGGTCCGGAGTTCTGAGCACACGCGTCCTCACACCGCCATCGTCAAGCAACGCCCCCTACACCTCTATTTTAATAGTTATATTATTATGGGACGTATTGTCTACCTTGTTGCTAGTAGCACTTGCTTTGGAAAATGTAATTGCCGTATTATGCCTATAGCTCACTTTTATGTAGTCCATCCTACTTCTGATAATATGCCTTTTAGTATACGTTGCCTTGTTACCATGTAGGTTAGTTATCATTCTCCCAGTTTACAAATCGTGGACTACTTTTACTACCTAAATTGCAGCATTCGTATTGTAAACATATCTTTTTGCCTATTGAATAATCATGGCGAGGTGGAAGATAGTCTGTGTCTGTTACTAGCCAATACCCACAGACTACCCCCGTATAATCTGATAGCCACTGTGCTAAGCATCTTCGTATTACTTACTTCACATATTTTTTTCTTTAAATTTGTCTTTATTAAGAATTTCGATGTCATATCATATACAAACATTTCAAAACCATCTTGTATAGTTACATCATTTTAGACATCTTTCCAAGAAGCAAACAAAACATAATATAACATAACATACACAACATTAACAAAAAATGAAATCAATGTGGAATACAATGCATCGCATTTAAAATGGTCATTTTGAGTCCATGCTTTCCATACAGCAGAAAAGGAATCGGCCGTATTTGCACCATAAGCAATGAGCTTCTCATACAAGTAGGTGGTATTTAGTAGTGAGATCACCTCCTCAAGAACTGGAGCCTTCGGGCTCTTCCAATGTCGGGTTATAACTAATTTAGCAAGGAGCAGGATTTTGCATGTCAAAATTCTACATTGCGCCGGTATATCCTGGATACCTATAAACAGTAATGCCAATCGAGGTACAGCAGTAAGTGTAAATTTTAATACATCAGATAATAATCGGAAGATATCTTCCCAATATGACTTCAATATAGGACAGCTCCACAGGATATGGTATAAGGACCCTCTGCACCCACAATTTCTCCAGCAAGTAGACGGCGAACTCGGATACATAGTATGTAATCGGTCAGGTGTAAAATACCATCTCAACATAGTTTTCATAGCCGCCTCGAGGTGAGAGCTACACCTAAATGATCTATGAATTAAAGTCAGTGCACCTGTCCATTCCTTCTCAGTGAAGGAGGCACCCATCTCTCGTTCCCACACTCTAAAAGGATATGCCTTCTGAAAAATCATATGGTCATGCAACAAACTATAAATCGGCTTTAGACCTCTGGTGCCTTTTTGAAATATATTAAATATCTGACAATTATATCTGATTAGACCAATATTGGTGCTGGACAAAAAGTGTCTTATTTGTAAATATTTATAGAACTCACTTCGATGTAGCGAAAACGTAGCCGATAAATTCGTAAAAGACTTGAGGAGGTTATTGTCGTATAAATCCGCCATTGAGCAAAATACCTCGTTTAACCCATAAATTAACATTTAAATCTGGTATAGCAGCGCTCATCATTTCCAAAGGTACATATGATCTTGGTAGACCTGTGTTTACTTCTGAGTTTCTATGGAAATAAGCCCAGCATATTAGCGATGACCTCGTGAAAGGAGAAATCTGGGTTGGTTCTCTAATATTCCATAGATTAGCTATCAATAGCGCTTTCAAATTGGTAGGGGAAGACAAAAAAATTTCAATATGTACCCAGGGTCCATGCGGAATTCATGAGGAGTGAGGATTTGACCCAAAAATGGTATCTCCTGCACCCCAAACACACATTTTTCGGTCTTCGCAAATAGTTTGTTTTCCCGAAGGACCTGGAGCACCTTCCTGACATGCTCAATGTGGGAGGACCAGTCCTTGGAAAACACAAGTATGTCATCAAGGTACACTACAAGAAATACCCCCAGGTAATCTCTTAAAATCTCATTTATGAAATTCTGGAAGACCGCGGGAGCATTACACAACCCAAAGGGCATGACGAGGTATTCGAAATGACCTTCGGGCGTGTTAAACGCAGTCTTCCACTCATCCCCCTCTTTGATGCGGATAAGGTTATACGCCCCCCGTAGATCAAACTTAGAGAACCATTGGACCCCCTGAACCTGACTAAAGAGATCAGGAATCAAAGGAAGGGGATACTGGTTCCTTACAGTGACCTTATTCAAGTTACGGTAGTCAATGCATGGCCTAAGACCACCATCCTTCTTCCCTACGAAGAAGAAGCCAGCACCTACCGGAGAAGTAGAGGGGCGAATGTAACCCTTGGCCAGGCATTCCTGGATATACTCTCTCATGGCTTCACGTTCGGGACAAGAGAGATTAAATATCCTACCCTTAGGGAGCTTAGCTCCTGGTACCAAATCGATTGCGCAGTCGTATTCTCTATGAGGAGGTAACACTTCGGAGGCCTCCTTAGAGAAAACATCAGCGAAGTCCTGAACAAACTCAGGTAGCGTGTTCACCTCCTCAGGGAGAGAAATAGAATTAACAGAAAAACATAACGTCAAGCATTCATTTCCCCATTTGGTAAGCTCCCCAGTATTCCAGTCAAACGTGGGATTATGCAACTGCAACCAGGGAAGGCCTAAAACCAAATCGGACGATAATCCCTGCATCAACAGTACAGAGCACTGCTCCAAATGCATGGAGCCAACAAGGAGTTCAAAAACCGATACCCACTACCGGGACAGGTTTAGGCAAATCAATCAAAGGCATAGTTAGAGACCTAGCAAATTCCACAGACATGATATTAGCAGACGACCCTGAATCCACGAAGGTACTGCCGGTAGCAGACCTACCACCAAAAGAGACCTGAAAGGGAAGCAAGATTTTATTACGTTTCATATTTACGGGAAATATCTGTGCGCCCAAGTGACCTCCCCGATGATCACTTAGGCGCGGAAGTTTTCCGGCTGCTTATTCTTACGCCTAGGACAGGTGTTCACTTGATGCTTGTCATGCCCACAATAGAAGCAGAGACCATTCTTCCTGCGGAACTCTACGTTGTTGGGGGGACACGGAGGCCCCGAGTTGCATAGGTACCTCCGAGTCTTCCGTGGAAGAACGAAGCAACGGAACCTCGGGAGGCATCATGGGGGAGTCAGAGGAGAAAACACAAAAACGTTCACGTTGTCGTTCCCTGAGACGTCGGTCAAGCCGTACCGCTAAAGCCATAACCTGGTCTAGGGAGTCAGAAGAGGGATAGCTAACTAGCAGGTCTTTCAGCACGTTCGACAGACCCGACCTAAACTGGCACCTTAAGGCAGGGTCATTCCACCGAGAAGCTACGCACTACTTCCTAAAGACAGAGCAATACTCCTCAACAGGTCTCTTACCCTGACGTAAGGTCACCAGCTGACTCTCGGCAAAGGCAGTCCTGTCAGTCTCGTCATAAATGAGTCCTAGAGCAGAAAAGAAAAGATCAACGGAGGAAAGTTCAGGGGCGTCAGGAGCCAAGGAGAAGGCCCATTCTTGGGGCCCTTCCTGGAGCCGGGACATAATTATACCCACCCGCTGGCTCTCAGAACTTGAGGAGTGGGGCTTTAGACGAAAATAGAGCCTACAACTCTCCCGAAAGGAGAGAAAAGTCTTCCGGTCCCCTGAGAATCGGTCAGGCAACTTGAGGTGGGGTTCAAGAGGTGAGGTGAGGGGCACTACCATGGTAGCATCAGGCTGGTTGACCCTCTGAGCCAAGGCCTGGACCTGTAGGGAGAGACCCTGCATTTGCTGAATCAGGGTCTCAAGGTGGTCCATAGTGGTGTGAGGGACCAGGGTAGAGTAGGTATATGGGCTTGTGATTATGTAATGACAGGGATAGGGAAACAGACAAGTGCGCCCTAAACTACCCGCCACTCAGTCCCTGCCTACTTGCAACGACCCGCCCTAGGCGACGGGGTACAACTGGGCGACGGTCCCTACACTCAATAAGTGCACGACAGACAACCAGACAAGGAAACACAGAACAAAGGGAAACGGGGCAGTTGCCCACGGCAACACCGTGAGCAACAAGAGTAGTAAACGAGCCGAGTTAAACCAGGAGATTACGAGGTGCCAAACGCAGAGCAGGAGAGTAGTGAACAAGCCGAGTCAAACCAGGAGTGTACGAGGTACCAAACGCAGAGCAGAAGAGTAGTCAGTAAGCCAGGGTCAATACGAAGCAGGGACAAGTAGTTCAAGAAGCTGCAGCAGGGCCAGGAAACCAACAGAGAAGAATCACAAGCAAGGAGGAGCAGGAAAGGCAGGTATAAATAGACAGAGGGCGGGAGCTAGCTCCGTCTGGCCAGGCTGTGATAGGCTCTCCCACTCCTAAGCTTGCCATCCTGAGTGGTGGAAGATGGAGTCAGTCTCACAGACATAGAAGCAGGTGCAGACTGATTACCTATGGGCGTGGATACAGAAGCTGTGCCTGGCAGATCCTTAACACTTATGTCATGTTTTTATTAGCCATGGCTAGACCTTGTCCTGACACTTCTCCTCTTAGGGACTCACTGGTTGTATCCGGTGTATATTGGATTGTTTCTCCTTGATTAGATCAGGGAGTGGATGATTGTTTCACCCATTTGTTTGTCTTTGTTGTCGTGTCTCCCTCCCTTGTCTGTCTTGACCTTTTCGCCACTGCTTTAGCGCATTTATTAGTTCGCTCCTTCTGAGTGAGGTGGTGATGGCACAGTTGAAGGTTTGTACCTTTTAATGCTAGGGGGCTTAATGTCCTGGAAAAACGCTCGCAGATATTGTATAACATGCACGAAGAGCGGGTACATATCTTGTTCCTACAGGAGACTCACTTTCAGGTGGGCCATACGCCACAGTTTACGAATCGATATTATCCGGTCTGGTTCCACATTGCCAACCCGGAATCCAAGTCCAAGGGCGCTAGTATATGTATTCATAAGTCACTTTCTCATAAAACCATGGATGTCCTTGTTGACCCGGGTGGTTGGTATGTTTTTCTCAAATTGTCCATTCGGAATAAGATCTTCACTTTGGCTAATTTGTACCTCCCCAATCAGGATCAGGGTCGAGTGGACCGATTGTTTTTGAGGAAATAGATGAGTTCACAGAGGGCGTTTTAATTGTAGGGTGTAATTTTAACTTAACATTCGATTCCAGACTTGACACCTCCTCGGGCAGGTCCGCTGTTCCCAAGTCGCACTTGGGGGCATTGAAGACTGTGATGCATTCCATGCAATTGATTGACGTGTGGAGGATTCTGCACCCTCAGGTAAAAGAGTATAATTCCTTCTCCCCACTGCACAATATGTACAGTAGGCTAGACGCTTTTCTGGTTAGCCACCATTTGCTTACCTGGCATCCTACTTCTGAGGTGGGCCCTATGGTTTGGTTGGATCATGCCCCAGTATTTCTGACACTTACATTTCCTAATTCCGTGCCCAATTTCCAGTCTTGGAAAATCAATGATAATTTACTGCGTGATGCAGTGTGCGTGTCGGCCCTTAAGGACTCGTTCACCGGCTTTTTTGAGGTTCATGCGCATGAATCTACTCTCTTGCCGCTCCAGTGGGAGGCGCTGAAGTGTGTTGTTAGAGGAGTCCTGATACAACATGGGGCACGATTGAAGCGGGAAAAAGGGGTAGCTATCGCGCGTCTCCTTACTCAGATACGGGATTTGGAATCTTGTCATAAGCGCGTTCCTTCCTCACAGATTTTTGTGGAACTTACTACAGCGAGAGAATCATTACGTTCTCTAATAGATCAGTCACACGCTCGGTTCAGGGATCGGATGCGGAAGCATTCTTACGAATTTGCGGACAAATGTGGCAGGTCTCTGGCACGGGTACTGCATCCCCGCACACAAGCGTCATACATCCCTAAAATTGCATCTACCTCGGGTGGGGAGGTTCATGATCCGTTTGGCATTACAGATTGCTTCAGACAATATTATTCGGCCTTGTATAATCTCAAAGGCCAATTTCATGATATGCAGGTTGATGCGTTACGGGATAAAATTGACCGTTATGTTCATGATACTGCATTGCCGTCCTTGGAGGATTGGGAGGCTTTGGGACTCGAGGAAGATTTTTGGGAATCGGAAGTGGAGCGTGCAATTGGAGACTCTCCCTTGGGCAAGAGCCCAGGAGCTAATGGGACCTGATGGGTTTAATAATAAATTCTATAAGACATTTAAAGATCAACTGGCTCCTTTTTTGACGAAAGTCTTTAACTCTGTGTCTTCCTCCTGTCCCTTTGCGCCTCAGTCCCTCGAGGCTCACATTACCCTTCTACCAAAGCCGGGCAAGGATCCGACTTCGTGCGCAAACTTCTGGCCCATATCGCTGATTAATGTAGATGTAAAGCTTTTCGCGAAATTGCTTGCCTCTCGCCTGTCGCCTTTATTGCCTGGCTTGATCATGGATGATCAGGTGGGGTTTGTACGCGGTCGGGAAGCGCGGGATAATACTAACAAGACACTTCTTTTAACATCATATTGCCAAACCCGTAAGATACCGATGTGTTTACTCTCGGTAGATGCCGAAAAGGCTTTTGACAGGGTGCACTGGGTGTTCCTCCACAGTGTCCTGAGGCAGGTTGGCCTTGGTACCACTATGGTGGATAGGATTATGGCATTATACCATGGGCCTACAGCTCGTGTTCGAGTTAATGGTCTATTATCTGACTCGTTGTCTATTACTAATGGCACAAGACAGGGGTGCCCACTCTCGCCTCTATTGTATGTTTTGGTCATGGAACACCTGGCCGTGGCACTGCGGAGCAACCCTAATGTTAATGGCGTATGTGTTGGCACTATATGCCGATGATCTGCTTGTCTACATTACGACTCCCATGATTTCCTTGCCATCTTTGACGGGGGAGTTTGAGCGCTTTGGTCATTTAAGTAATTTTAAAGTCAATTACTCTAAATCGGAAGCCCTGAATATATCACTGGATGCTCCTCTGGCTGCCCATCTCACTCGGGTTTTCCCTTTTAAGTGGCAATCTAAATCCTTAAAATACTTGGGGGTACAGATCCCCACACAACAGTCGGATTTGTTTGCCTTGAATTACACGCCCATTCTGCAGCGTACCTTGAGGGAATTGGTGGCGTACGGCGGGAACCGCATGTCGTGGTTTGGGCGTATTAACGCGGTTAAAATGGATATATTGCCCAAATTTCTATACATCTTCTAGACCGTCCCTATTGTTGTACCAGCGGGTTTCTTCCAGACCTTACATAGGGCCATAACTAAATTTGTTATGGCCCTATGTAAGAAGGCACCTCTCAGTTGTCATTCACTACAGCATGGGTGGGATGAGGAAATGGGGGTTCGACATTCTGCGGAGGACTGGGGAACTTCTTTCTTTCTAGCTCACAAATTACCAACTTCTTGTTTTGCTCAGGAGAAGAATTACAAGATACTCACCAGATGGTACCGTTGTCCTGCCTTGTTGCATATGATATTTCCTGATGTACCTGCTGATTGTTGGAGGTGTGGGGAGGCTCCTGGAACTATGTTGCACATTTGGTGGGACTGTCCCAAGATTCTCCACTTCTGGGAAAAAAAATTTAAGCTGGGTAACAAGCTTTTTAGCACTGAGGTTCCGACCTCGGCTTCTATTGGACTACTTTCCATGGTTCCTGGATCACTCCCACACCTCAAAAAGGGTGTCTTTAGGCATTTTCTGACCGCAGCGAGAAAGGTAATCCCTCGACATTGGAAGTCTAGTACGGTGCCTTCTTTGCAGGAATGGGTAACGGAGTTGAACGGGATTATGAGGATGGAGGAGTTGATGTCCGTTGATCGGGGCAAATCTGCACTCTTTGTCCAAACTTGGGCAGTATGGTCTGGATTCCGGGGTGGTGCTGATCTGCCTCTCTGGTTGGATGGCCTCTTCTGAACTGCTTATATAGCTAAACTTGGTGTGTGTTGACCGTCTGTGTTTCCCTTTGTTGTCTTGTGTGTGTGTGAATTTACGTTTCAATATATGCACTTATACGTGCCAATTCCTACCTAATTGTGGGGACTGGTCTCCCTGAATATTGCACTACTTTTACTGTGAACATGGTACTGTTTATTGCCATTGAATTTTATATTGATGCTAAAACCTTGTCGGTTGGGAGGCTACCTCCTACTGATGTTCATATGTTTTTGTAATATTTCTACGATGTGAAGTTAATATATTGCACTCCGTGCAAAATTTTTTGCAAATTCGTGAAACGTTGTATATGCTCTGTTATATTTTCAAAATAAAAATCTTTGATAGAGAAAAAAATAAAACATTTACATGCCGACATATCGCTACTGCAGGAAACACATCTCCTCGGAGCTGATTTTTTTCAGGATGCGAAAGCTGTGTGTAGGCCAGGTATATGATTCCCCTGCAAACGATTCTAAGGCTGGGGTTCTCATACTTCTACATAAAAATCTCTCTTACACGGTATCTAAAAAAAATATTAGCCTATATAATGTCTATGGTCCAAATATACGTAACCCCCCTTTTTTTTTCGGAATCTTAGTAATATCATTGGGACTAATCTAACCCCAAATACATTTTTGGGTGGTGACCTGAACACTGTTTTGCACCCACATGAGGATAGATCCAACTCCCATAAGTTGAAATCCATTATCTCGCCTTCGGGTGAGACTGTTCTAAAATAGTTTCTTAAGGAAACGGGCCTTCCTGACTCTTGGCACTTACGTAACCCAGAGGGTAGGGAATACTCCCATTTCTCCCAACCCCACCAGTCTTGGTCCCGCATCGATTACACTTTGATATCCCCTTCTCTTATGCAACTGGTCAGCAACTGTGAGATAGAACAGATAGTCATTTCAGACCATTCACCAGTGGCATAGGAATTATATGACTGCCTCCTTCATGGAATAGATTTTTTGTGGCATTTCCCAACAAACAGATGATTTTTTTCAAAAACAACTCGGAAGTTGGTGGCAGGAGTATGACTCCCCAAACGGAAATACATGCGGACAATCCACAACTGTATTGGGACGCGGCGAAGGCAGTCATGCGCGGTCACCTAATGGCATATGCCTCCAACCTCAAAAAATCGCTAAACGAAAGATTCATAACCTTAGCCTTTCCCTTAGATAAGCGTATACGTCTTTTCAGGAACTTCATACCTTATAAAATAAAGAAACTTGGCTGAAGGCCAAAGGAGATTATGAATTGTGGCTAGATAAGGGTGAAAAACTGAAGCGTTCGGGCTTAGAGGCAAAGCTTTTTTGTTTTGGCAACAAATCAGGTAGACTCCTGGCATGGGGTCCTTGGTCACAGTCTCATATCCTCAAGATGAAAGATAAGACGGGACATGCTCATGTCCATCCACAGCAGATTAATTCCATTCTGAGAGATTTTTACACTGATCTTTATGCTGGCCGTCAGACTGCCCCTTTCCTTACCGCCTTAATACTTGAATCTTTAAGTCTATCTACCATCACAGAGGAGAAAAGCATGAAGCTTAATTCTCCCATCACAGAACTAGAACTAAAAACGGCCATTACTTCTTTGAAGAACCAGAACGCTTCGGGTCCTTACAGTTACACTGGAAAACTATTTAACCCCTTAACGCACCCGGACGCACCGGTACGTCCTGCATTGAAGTGCTTTAAGGCACAGGGATGTATCAGTGCGTCCTGGCTAAAAACGGTCACCCTGTCAAATGACAAGGTGACAGAACTGTGCCGTCAACTGTTTATGACAGTTGACCGGCACAGTAAGACGGCAGGGGACCATTCACAGCGGTCTCCTGCCGGCGATCGCTGTGATTGGTCAGTCAAAGCAGACTGACCAATCACAGCTCCATGACGTAGTGTATGTGATGGCGCTGGCTCAGCTTGAGCCAGCGCTATCACTGCCGGTAATCAGATGTCCGGCACCCTTCTGCAACGGCCAGGATCGGAGCTAGGCTCCGATCCGGCCGATTAACCCCTTCGATGCATCGATCAACGCGATCGATGCATCGAAGTGTCTTGTAGCCTGTCGGCAACCACGATGGTTGCCACGGGAGCGGATGTCAGCTGTTTGTCACAGCTGACATCGTGCTCTAACGGCCAGGACCGGAGCTAGGCTCCGATCGATTAACCCCTTAGATGCAGCTATCGCTGCATCTAAGTGATTAGATCGCACGCTATGGTTGCTAATGACAACCATCGGCACCCGCGGGTGTTCCGATGGTTGCTATGGCAACTGTAGCCTAACAATCGCTTCCTAGTACGGAAGCCTATTAGGCCCCGCGGGGAGGCGAACCCTAATAGGCTTGCTGTCAGTGAATAGCTGACAGCTCTAATACACTGCACTATGTAGGTAGTGCAGTGTATTAGAATAGCGATCAGGGCTTCATGCCTTCAAGATCCCTAGTGGGACACAAAAAAAAGGTAAAACAAGTTAATAAAAACGTTGTAAAAAAGTACAAAAAAAAAAAATTTCATGAAGAATAAAAGTTTAAAAAAACACTAACAGCCTTTTTTCCTATAATAAGTTTTATTATAGGAAAAATAAAAAAAGTACACATATGTGGTATCACCGCGTCCGTAACGACCCAAACTATAAAAATATCACGCTATTTTACCCGTACGGTGAACACCGTAAAAAAATTTAATAAAAAACTATTCCAGAATCGCTGTTTGTTAGTCACTACCCCTCGCAAAACAGAATAAAAAAAGGGATCTAAAAGTTGCATGTACCCCAAAATTATACCATTAAAAACTGAAGCCCGTCCCGCAAAAAACAAGCCCTCCCGCAGCTTTTTGGACGGAAAAATAAAAAAGTTATCGCTCTCAGAATATGGTGACACAAAAAATAAATTTGAAACAAAAGTGATTTTATCGTGCAGACGCTGCAAAGCATAAGAGAAACTATATACATATGGTATCGCCGTAATCGTGCCGACCCACAGAATAAAGCAAAATTGTCATTCATAGCGCATGGCGAACGCCGTAAAAAAAAGTAATGATAAAAAACATCAGAATTGCAGGTTTTTGGTCACCTTGCTTGCCAAAAAAAATTAAATACAAAGTGATCAAAAAAAATCGCATGTACCCCAAAATGGTACCAATGAAATCTACAGATTGTCCCGCAACAAATAAGCCCTCACCCAGCTCCGGTGGAGAAAAAAAAAAAGTTCTGGCAGAATATGGCGATGCAAAATGTGCAGAGTGTCCAAATGCGGATAAGATCTGGCACCATTTATCAGTTCGACAACGGCTACATATCTATGAATTATTTATTTACCCCATTATTATACCCTCTTATTATGCCCCTGATGTACTCCGCACAGATTACATATGCCCCCACATCATAAACTGAAATACCAGCAAAACCCCAAACAAAGTTACCACTAAGCAAAATCTGCGCTCCAAAAGCCAAATGGCGCTCCCTCCCTTCTGAGCCCTGCAGCGTGCCCAACGGGCAGTTTACGTCCACATATATGGCATCGCCATACCCGGGAGAACCCGCTTAACAGTTTGAGGTATTTATCTTCAGTGGCATGAACTGGGCACAAAATATTGTGCACTAAAATGACACATACCTGTGGAAATTTGCAATTTTCACTTTGCACCATTCACTGAGCATTCATTTATTATAGAAGAAAAAAACCTGCGTGGTCAAAATGCTCACTACACCCGTTAATAAAATGCCTTCAGGGGTGCAGTTTCCAAAATGGGTGTCACTACTTGGGGGTTTGTTTTACTATTTGACCCCAGAGCCCTGCCATTGTGGGCTAATGCTGCGAAAATCACCAAAATAGGTCTCACATGCGCCTTTCACTCCTAAGCCCTGTCATATGTCCAGGCAAATGATAAATGCCTTGAGGGGTGTAGTTTACAAAATGGGGTCACTTCTCAGGGTTCTACACTCTACTCTGGTACCTAAGGGAGCTCTGCAAATGCGACATGGCGCCCGTACACCAGTCCAGCAAAATCTGTGCTCTAAAAGCCACATGGCACTCCTTCCATTTTGAGCTCTGCCATGTGCTCAAACAGCAGTTTAGGGCCACACATGGGGTACTGCCGTACTCGGGAGAAATTGGGTAACAAATTATGTGTTGTTTTTTTCTCCTATTACCCATTGTGGGAAAAAAATTGGGTGCAAAACTACATATTTTTGGGGAAAAAAATAATTTTTCATTTTCATACTGCCTCATTCTAATACAATCTATGAAACACCTGTGGGATCAAAATGCTCAGTACACCCCTAGATGATTACCCTGAGGGGTATAGTTTCCAAAATGGAGTCACTTTTCATGGGTTTCTACTGTACTGGTACCTCAAGGGCTCTGCAAATGCGACATGGCGCCCAAAAGACAATCAACCAAAATCTACATGCCAAGTAGCACTCCTGCCATTCTGAGCCCTGTGGTGTATCCAAGCAGCAGTTTATGACCACATGTGGGGTATTACCGTACTCGGGAGAAATTGGTTTACAATTGTTGGGGCACTTTTTCTCCTTTATTCCTTGTGAAAATGAAAAAAAATCAACGTTTTAGTGGAAAGAATGTAGATTTTCATTTTCACTGCATAATTCCAATAATTCAGCAAAAAAACTGTGGGGTCAAAATGCTCACTATACCGCTAGATAAATTCCACGAGGGGTATAGTTTCCCAAATGGGGTCACTTTTGCCGGGTTTGCACTATTTTGGCCCCTCAGTGGCTTTGCAAATGTGACATGGGGCCGCAAACCATTCCAGCAAAACTTGAGCTCCAAGAGTCAAATGGCGCTCCGTCCTTTCTAACTTCCGCCATGTGTCCAAATAGCAGTTTATTACCACATATGGGATATTGTTGTGCTCAGAAGAGTTTTCTTTACAAATATTGGGGTGTTTTTTCTCCTTTATCTATTGTAAAAATGAAAAAATCTGATTTAAAACTACATTTTATTAGAAAAAATTTTGATTTTCAATTTCACGGCATAATTCCCATAAATTCAGCAAAAACCGTGTAGGGTCAAAAGGCTAACTATACCCCTAGAAAAATTCCTTGAGGGGTGTAGTTTCCAAAATGGGGTCACTTTTGGGGAGTTTCCACTTTTATGGTCCCTCCAGGGCTTTGCAAACACGACATGGCACCGAAAACCATTCCAGCAAAATCTGTGCTCCAAAATCCAAATGGCCCTCGTTCCCTTCTGAGGCGTGCCGTGGGTCCAAACAGCAGTTTATTACCACATATGGGGTATTGCCGTAATTGGGAGAAATTGCTTTACAAATGTTGGGGTGCTTTTTCTCCTTCATTCCTTGTAAAAACTAAAACATTGTACGTTTTTTCAGAAAAAAAGTAGATTTTAATTTTCACAGACCAGTTCCAATAAATTTACCCAAAAACCTGTGGGCTAAAAATGCTCACTATACCTCTTGAAAAATTTCTTGAGGGGTGTAGTTTCCAAAATGGGGTCACTTTTGGGGGTTTTCCACGGTTTTGGCACCACAAGACCTCTTCAAACCAGACATGGTGCCTAAAATATATTCTATTAAAATAGAGGCCCCAAAATCCACCAGGTGCTCCTTTGCTTCGGAGGCCTGTGTTTCAGTCCGCTACCACACTAGAGCCACATGTGGGATATTTCTAAAAACTGCAGAATCTGGGCAATAAGTATTGATTTGCGTTTCTCTCGTTAAACCTTCTGTGTTCCAGAAAAAATGTTTTACAAATGAATTTCATTAAAAAAAAATTGAAATTTGTAAATTTCACCTCTACTTTGCTTTATTTCCTGTGAAATGCCTAAAGGGTTAAAATACTTTCTGAATGCTATTTTGAATACTTTGAGGTGTGCAGTTTTTAAAATGGGGTGACTTATGGGGACTTTCTAATATATAAGACCCTCAAAGCCACTTCAGAACTGAACTGGTCCCTGAAAAAATAGCCTTTTGAAATTTTCTTGAAAATGCGAGAAATTCTAGCTAAAGTTCTAAGCCTTGTAACGTCCTAGAAAAATAAAAGGACGTTCAAAAAACGATGCAAACATAAAGTAGACATATAGGAAATGTTAACTAGTAACTATTTTGTGTGGTATTACTATCTGTTTTACAAGCAGATACATTACAATTTAGAAAAATGCAGATTTTTGCAAATTTTCTCTACATTTTGGTGTTTTTTTACAAATAAATATTGAATTTAAAGACAACATTTTTTCAGTATCATAAAGTACAACATGTCACGAGAAAACAATCTCAGAATCGCTTGGATAGGCAATAGCATTCTGGAGTTATTACCACATAAAGTAACACGTCAGATTTGCAAAAATCGGCTGTGTCCACAAGGCCAAAACAGGCTTAGACACTAAGGGGTTAAAATATTTAAGGATCAGATAACTCTGTGTTTACTTCGTTTGTATAACAGTCAGGCTGGGTTCACACGACCTATTTTTACGCCTCGAATTAAGCCTGAAAAGACGGCTCCAATACATCGGCAAACATCTGCCGATTACTTTCAATGGGTTTGCCAATGTACTGTGCCGACGACCTGTAATTTTACGCGTCGCTGTCAAAAGACAGCGCGTAAAAAATACAGCCTCGTCAAAAGAAGTGCAGGACATTTCTTGGGACGTAATTGGAGCCGTTTTTCATTGACTCCAATGAAGAACAGCTCCAAATTACGACCGTAAAAGACGCCCCGCAAAACGTGAGTACATGCAATTACGTCTGAAATTCAGGAGCTGTTTTCTCCTGAAAACAGCTCTGTAATTTCAGACGTAAATGCAGTTATCGTGTGCACATACCCTTACATGACTGGCCAACCGATTCCATCCTCCTCCAATGTTGCATACATAAAGATCCTCCCAAAACAAGGCAAAGATCTTGAACTAGCTTCCTCCTATCGCCCCATATCGTTAATAGATCTGGATCTTAAATTAATGCCTAAAATTATGGCTGATAGACTTGCCTCTATTCTCCCCAGCCAGGTCGGTTTAACTAAGGGACGTTCAGCAGTGTCTAATATCCGTAAAATACTTAGTTTTGGATGACATTAACCTTAATCCTTCCGCCCATCCATCCACAGCAATTCTCAGGATTGATGCGGAGAAAGCCTTCGATATGGTTGACTGGGTAGGACCTTGGATTTTATACGAATAGTGGGTCTGTTCCGCATCTACCTGAAATCGCTGTATACTGACCCCACTGTGAGAGTGTATACCCTTGGTATTCTCTCACCGCTCCTCTCCTTGTTTAAAGGTACCCGAAAGGGTTGCCCACGCTCACCTCTTTTATTTAATATTGAACTTGAGCCATTTATTCGAACATTCGAGGCGGATGGAAGCATCAGTGGTATTTCTGTGGGAACAGATGTTATTAAAGCTACATACTTTGCATATGTTCTGGTATTTTTATTTGATTCGCTCAGAGACCTTCCCTGAGTTTTTTCATGCCTTTGTGACCTTTGTGATACATTTTTGCTTTAAGGTAAATGTTCGTAAGTGTGAATTATTGGATTTGTCGAGAAACACTCGCCCCATTGATTGGGCCACTTTAGATATACCATTTGTTGTCTTTAAAAGTTCAATTAAATATCTGGGGATTCATGTTGGTTGTACTTCTGATTCCTTATATACTTTAAATTACCCTCCTTTATACCGCTGCATATACGCGCCGGAGGCACGTCCTAACATATTGCCTGTCAGATTTACACTGACAGGCAATAATGCTCTGGTATACGAAGTATACCAGAGCATTATAGCAGCGATCTGAAGATCGCACAGTAAAGTCCCCTAGTGGGGCTAATAAAAGAAGTAATCAATGTGAAATAAAGATTATTAATAAAAAGTACAGTAAAAAAATAAATAAAACCATTTTTTTCCATAAAAAGTTTTATTTTGGTTTTATTTAGTAAAAGTGTAAAAAATAAATAAAAGTACACATATATGGTATTGCCGCGACCGTAATGACTCCATTAATAAAGTTAATATGTCATTTAAACCGCAAGGTAAACACCATAAAAAAAAAACGCAAAAAACAATGGCGAAATTGCAATTTTTTTCCATTGCCCCCCAAAAAAGTCATAATAAAAATGAATCAATAAGTTCCATGCACCCCAAAACAGTACCAATCAAAACTACGTCTCGTCCCGCAGAAAACAAGCACAAAAAATCACTACATTGATGGAAAAATAAAAAAGTTATGGCTCTTGGAAAGCAACGATGCAAAAACAAATAAGTTTAGTTCAAAAGTGTTTGTATTGTGCAAAAGTCGTAAAGCATAAAAAAACCTCTACATATGTGGTATCGCCGTAATCATACCGACCCATAGAATAAAGGTAACATGTTATTTACGTCACACAGTGAACGGCGTCAGTTTAAAAACGCATAGAACAATGGCGTCATTTCAGGGCTTTTTTATAATCCCCCTAAAAAAAGTTAATAAAAGTTAATAAAAAAATTATATGTACGCATATGGTCACTAAGGGGTTACGCAACGTCTGAAATGTAACATATTATACACTGTATAATATTCTATATCAGGCACATTTTTCTGCTTTTTGTTTACGTTGTATAAACTCTTGAAAATCAATAAAAATATATTTTTAAAAAGTTAAAATAGTATTTAAAGCTGTTGCAAAGACATTACCATTTAAAGAAGTGCATATCAGAAATGGAAAATTTGACCTGGACAGAGGGGCATCAATGACATATGGTCATGAAAAGGTTAATCAAGACTATATGCAAACTTTTTTTTATTTTAGATGTATTGGAATGAATGAACTGTTGCAAAAGTGGGCCTTCCCTTTAAGTAGAATGTCATATTAGGCCCTGTTAACACAGAGTTATTTTTTTAAGTGGTTTTGCACCACAAGCGTTTTTCGACGAGTTTTTTTGCCAGGATTTTTGACGCGTTTTAGACGCGTTCAAAAAAACTCTGTGTGAATCAGGCCTTAGATTGAGGAACTTCTGTAAAAACCACATAGACTGCTTATTTAAGGAAAAAAAAATATCACTTATCACTCATATTAATCTTGCCAAACTTTACACTAGTTTGGGAATGGTTGAACTCATTGTTTATATATAGATTTGCCGCTTCCCATATTCACCCACCTTTGCAATATCCCCATTTAATCCTGATAGTATTATTAAATGGTATATTTCTATGTACTAATTTACAAACTTTTTGTGCTTTTGTTTCTTCTACAGACCTGGGCCCTGCACTCCCTTTCCATAATAATTGATTCCGCTGGACCACTATATAATGTCCATATAGAGCCAACACTGTCACTCCTTTTGACTGCACTGCTTAGCACTCCCCCATCACATGCAGAGGTCCATCGCAGTTTAGGGCGCTGCTTAAGTGCTCTCCTGAATACACTTGGACCAGAACTCCAAGGTAAATTTAAATGTGTCTATAAAACACGTTCTCCTGCATTTTCAGATGGAATTTTTGCCAATACCTGTGAAATTTGGATATTAATATTATCAGAAGTAACCTTGCTTTTAAAGGTCTAATTTATGACTAAATATATGTATCATTTGTACAAGATTGGGGAGAGGGGCAGAATTTAGCTGACTCATATCAATAGACATGTGCAGTTATCTATATAGGATTGGTGATTTAGCTACTTTATTTTCTGATCATTCACGGTTTACTTCTAGTGTGATGGACACACAGGTGCAGGGCTTTTTACAGTATGTGTATTAGATCTATGACTAATAATGATCCCAGCACCTGTATGTCCATCACATGACCATGGACAGAATTTTATCCACTGGAAGTAAACAGTGAAGGTTCTTACTGATTAACAACAAGCAAAGATCTTGAAAACCATGAGGATTCAGAAAGTACATTGGAAAATTGTCTATCTTTTAGTTATACGAAAAAAAAAAAAATATTTTTAATTATTTTAATTTGCTGAAAGTGGACAACTCCTTTTAACCTTTGTATGAAGTAAACAAAAACTTTTTTGTACGTTCGTAAAACATTAAAAAGTGTTGTTCCTCGGAAAAGGTCTGGCCGTGTACACATTTTTGATAAAAGCTTGAATTGGTATTGAGACTATGGTATTGTCAGATTGTGTGCAAAAATGTTTTGAATAGCCGTTATTTCTAACTGTAGTGAAACAAAGTGGGGCCAACGTTCTGCCATTTTGGAGTATTGTACTGCAACATCTTGTCCTTGACACTTCCTGAAAATCTTATCCCAATAAAATGTCTGCTGTATAATGTATTTAAATAGTTTAATAGTTATTTATCAGTAGTCTATAGATGTGTTTTTGCCAAGGTTTAGGTAGTCGCTTAGGATTTTTTCTTTTTAAAGTTTGCAGCTTATATATAACTACTTATGTTTATTTTACGTCTTCTCTATCTTATTTGTGACGGGAAGTAATGTAGAGCCTTTTTCATTGTGTAGGCAGTGGTGAATCGGAGGCGTCACAAAGGAACTACTGCTTATTGGCCTGCTCTGTGATGCAGGAGAATCCCGACTGCTTAGTTCAGGCCCAGGGTATCTCATGCTTACAACAGCTACACATGTTTGCCCCTCAACATGTCAACCTTTCAAGTTTGGTTCCAACCTTATGTGTAAGTATGGCCATTTGCATTCCCTAGCAAATTTATATGTCTGCATTTCAGTACTGACTCATATTATGCTACTTAACCCCTTAAGGACGCAGCCTTGTTTTGGCCTTAAAGGGAATGTGTTGCCAGCAAAACATGTTTGTTTTTTTTTTAGTTAAACAATTAGTGTATAGGTGATTAAACATTGTTCTAATTTTTTTTTTTTTTTTTCACGAGTCAGGAAATATTATAAATGGGATTCAATTTATAATATTTCCCAGCACTGGTCACTAGATGGAGCCATTCCCAAAATTGCAGCATTGCATGTGGTAAAGCAACCACATTGCTTTATGCTGCAAAATTGGGTAAAAATCCCTCGCTCTAGTGAGCTCTCAGAATCCCCCCCTCCTTTATCCTGGCTAGTGGCGGGAGAAACTAGGGGTTTGAACGGTCTAACCTCCTACACTGTGTGTCGCCATTTTTTGAGCTAACACACAGTGTAGTAGGTTAACATACAGTAGTAAACACACACTGAAACACGAACATACATAGAAATAACTTACCTGCTCCAGTCGCCGCCGCTCCCTCCGGTCCATCCGCTCCGTCTGCTGCCGCTGCTCCATGTGCACAAGTTACATAGTTACACAGTTTGTACGGTTGAAAAAAGACACATGTACATCAAGTTCAACCAAGGGATGGGAAAGGGGAAGTGGGATGGGAAAGGGGAAGTAAAAAATTTCTACACATAGCAGTTAATATTTTTTTGTTCTATGAAATTATCTAAGCCTTTTTTAAAGCCATCTACTGTCCCTGCTGCGACCAGCTCCTGCGGTAGGCTATTCTATAGATTCACAGTTCTCACAGTAAAGAAGGCTTGTCGCCTCTGCAGGTTGAACCTTTTTTTCTCCAGACGGAGGGAGTGCCCCCTTGTTTTTTGAGGGGGTTTTACATGGAACAGGATTTCACCATAATTTTTGTATGCGCCATTCATATATTTATATAAGTTAATCATGTCCCCCCTTAGTCGTCTTTTCTCAAGGCTAAATAGGTTTAGTTCTTTTAATCTTTCCTCATAACTTAGATTCTCCATGCCCCTTATTAGCTTTGTTGCTCTTCTTTGTATTTTTTCCAACTCCAGGGCATCCTTTCTATGAACTGGAGCCCAGAACTGGACTGCATATTCTAGATGAGGCCTCACTAATGCTTTGTAAAGTGGTAATATTACATCCCTGTCCCGCGAGTCCATGCCTCTTTTGATACACGACAATATTTTGCTGGCCTTTGAAGCAGCTGATTGACACTGCATGCTGAAATTTAGTTTATGATTTACAAGTACACCCAGATCCTTCTCAACAATTGACTCCCCCAGTGTAGCTCCCCCTAGGACATATGATGCTTGCAGGTTTTTCGTACCCAGATGCATAACTTTACATTTATCTACATTAAACTTCATTTGCCAAGTGGACGCCCAAACACTTAGTTTGTTTAAATCTGCCTGCAATTCACAAACATCTTCCATAGTCTGAACTATATTGCATAGCTTGGTGTCATCTGCAAAAATAGAAATAGTGCTATTAATCCCATCCTCTATATCATTAATAAATAAGTTGAATAATAGTGGTCCCAGCACTGAACCCTGGGGTACACCACTTATAACTGGGGACCATTCAGAGTAGGAATCATTGACCACAACTCTCTGGATACGGTCCTTGAGCCAATTCTCAATCCAATTACAAACTATACTTTCTAAACCTATAGTCCTTAATTTACCCATTAGATGTCTATGAGGGACAGTGTCAAATGCCTTTGCAAAGTCCAAAAACACTATATCCACAGCGGCCCCTCTGTCTAGGCTTCTGCTTACCTCTTCATAAAAACAAATCAGGTTGGTTTGACAGCTTCTGTCCTTTGTAAAACCATGCTGGCTGTCACTTATAATACTATTTATTGTCACATAATTCTGTATATAGTCCCTCAATAGCCCCTCAAACATTTTCCCCACAATTGATGTTAAGCTTACTGGTCTATAATTACCCGGCGAAGACCTAGAGCCATTTTTGAAAATAGGCACCACATTTGCCCTGCGCCAGTCCCTTGGCACTATACCACTCATGAGAGACTCTCTAAATATTATGAAGAGGGGGACAGAAATAACTGAACTAAGCTCTTTAAGAACTCTAGGGTGTAACCCATCTGGTCCCGGGGCCTTGTGTACATTTATTTTATTTAATTTAGCTTTGACCATATCTACATTCATCCAATTCAGTATATCAACTGATATATTAACAGCACCGGCAGCGGCTACATCAGCTGCTCCTTCTTCTGTTGTATATACAGAGCGGAAGAACCCATTTAGTAACTCTGCCTTCTCTTGATCCCCTGTGACCAACTCCCCATTACCACTATCTAAGGGTCCTACATGTTCAGACCTGGGCTTTTTTGCATTTATATGCTTGAAGAATTTTTTAGGATTTGTTTTACTATCCTTGGCCACCTGCCTTTCATTGTGTATTTTTGCTGATTTTATTACATTTTTACAGATTTTATTAAGCTCTTTATATTTTACAAAGGCTGCAGATGTACCCCCAGATTTGTATTTTTTAAATGCCCTTTTTTTGTCATGTATTGCCCCTTTCACAGAAGGTGTAAGCCATGTGGGGTTTAATTTTAGTCGTTTATACTTGTTACCTGTAGGAATACATTTTGCACTATAATTACCCAAAGTAGATTTGAAAATCACCCATTTATCATTTGTCCCATTATTTTACATTAGTTCTTCCCAGTCTATATCCTGAATTGCCGCCCTCATCCTGGGGAAATTGGCTTTCTTAAAATTAAATGTTTTTGCCCTCCCAGCCTGCGTTTGTTTTTTACAGTATAGGTAAAATATAACTATATTATGATCACTGTTACCAAGGTTTTCACGAACATTGACATTCCCAACAAGCTCTGCATTATTAGAAATGACCAGATCCAACAGAGCTTCACCTCTAGTCGGGTCTTCCACAAACTGGCACATAAAATTTTCCTGCAACACGTTGATGAAATGTCTCCCCTTTGCAGTTGAAGCCGAACCATGACACCAATTAATATCCCGATAATTAAAATCTCCCATTATCACAACAGTACCCGCCTGTGCAGCCCGCTCCATTTGTTTATATATTTGACCTTTTATCTCTTCAGTTATATTGGGGGGGTCTATAGATTACACCAAAAGTAATTTTTTCAGTGTTTACTTCCCTTTGTAATTCCACCCACAAGGTTTCAACCTCCTCACAGTCTTCACCCTCTAATGTCTCATTTACACTCACCTTCATATCGCTTCTCACATACAGACATACACCACCACCTTTCCTATTTGCCCTGTCTTTCCGAAACAGTGTAAAACCCTGTAGATTTACAGCCCAGTCATGTGAAGAGTCCAGCCATGTTTCAGCAACACCAACTATATCTATATCTTCTTCCAGTATTAAGGCCTCCAGCTCCCCCATTTTGCTTGCTAGACTTCTGGCATTTGTTGAACGTACACTTTAACTTGCCTTTAAATGTTTCACTTTCACTATCAGAAATGTGATTATTTGACATTTTGGCCTTTTTATTTTCACTGCTGTTTTGTAACAAAAGGATCTCCTTATCTTGTTGCCTAGTCCTCTCCCCACCGTCTGTTTCTCCCCCCACCAATATAGTCTGACCCCTCTCTAACCTAACTACCCCTTTATTTCCTACATTGGCCTCCCTCCTCAGCCCTAGTTGAAACACTCCGCCACCCCAGCTAGAATTCTCTCCCCCAGCACAGCGGACCCCCTTCCATTTAGGTGCAAATCATCTGCAGAATACAGTTTGTACCCCAATGAAAAGTCAGCCCAGTGCTCTAGGAACCCAAATCCTTCTCCTCTACACCAAGACTTAAGCCATGCATTTAACTCCCTGAGCTCCCGCTGTCTTTCCTGTGATGCGCATGGCACAGGCAGTATTCCTGAGAATACAACCTTGGAGGTCCTTCCCTTCAGCTTGTAGCCTAGTTCTTTAAAATTATTCTTAAGGCTCCTCCACCTACCATTTATTCTGTCGTTGGTACCGACATGGACCACAACAGCTGGATCATCACCAGCCCCTCCCAGCAATTTGTCCACCCGTTCCACCACATGCCGAACCCTGGCACCAGGGAGACAGCAAACCATTCGGTTGAGGTGGTCTTGGCGACAAATTATTCTATCCGTCTTCCTGATTATAGAATCCCCTACAACTATCAATTGTCTTGGCTTACCTGCATTACCATCCCGCCGACTACTAGCTGGGCTGTTCTCCTGGCTGTTAGGGAGATCAGTATCCACTAGGGCTGCCTTTTCTGAGACTGACACCCTCGCATCATCACCCAACCTGGCAATTTTGCTTGGAATGCCAGAAACCGGATCGGCCTTCCTTGTCTTTGACCCCTTTCTACTGCCCCTAACTACATTAACCCAGCTACTTACCTGATCCTGCTCACCCATGTCTTCACCCTCCAGTTCTAACCCACTAACTGCATGCTCCGTGAGTAGCAAGCTCAGCTCAAGATTGTCTATCCTCCTCAGTGTTGCATTCTGCTCCTCCAGATCTCTAATGCGAGCTTCCAGGTGAACAACATGCTCACATCTGCCACAGAGATATTCACCCTGGAACTCCGGCTCCATTCGTGTATACATATGGCAAACTGTGCAATGAAGAAAACCTCCAATCTTGCTATCCATTATCCAAGTTACAACAAAACAGTGAACAATTGTCAAAGTAAAAGAAAAGAAGAGTAGGTACTGGGGCTTCAACTCCTCTTTTCAACTCCGGTTTTAGAACTCCACTTAGATAACAAGCCACTTAAAGAGGCTCTGTCACCAGATTTTGCAACCCCTATCTGCTATTGCAGCAGATAGGCGCTGCAATGTAGATTACAGTAACGTTTTTATTTTTAAAAAACGAGCATTTTTGGCCAAGTTATGACCATTTTTGTAGTTATGCAAATGAGGCTTGCAAAAGTCCAAGTGGGTGTGTTTAAAAGTAAAAGTCCAAGTGGGCGTGTATTATGTGCGTACATCGGGGCGTTTTTAATACTTTTACTAGCTGGGCGCTCTGAAGAGAAGTATCATCCACTTCTCTTCAGAACGCCCAGCTTCTGACAGTGCAGATCTGTGACGTCACTCACAGGTCCTGCATCGTGTCGGCCACATCGGCACCAGAGGCTTCAGTTGATTCTGCAGCAGCATCAGCGTTTGCAGGTAAGTCGATCTTACCTGCAAACGCTGATGCTGCTGCAGAAACAACTGTAGCCTCTGGTGCCGATGTGGCCGACACGATGCAGGACCTGTGAGTGACGTCACAGATCTGCACTGTCAGAAGCTGGGCGTTCTGAAGAGAAGTGGATGATACTTCTCTTCAGAGCGCCCAGCTAGTAAAAGTATTAAAAACGCCCCGATGTACGCACATAATACACGCCCACTTGGACTTTTACTTTTAAACACACCCACTTGGACTTTTGCAAGCCTCATTTGCATAACTACAAAAATGGTCATAATTTGACCAAAAATGCTCGTTTTTTAAAAATAAAAACGTTACTGTAATCTACATTGCAGCGCATATCTGCTGCAATAGCAGATAGGGGTTGCAAAATCTGGTGACAGAGCCTCTTTAAACCACCAAGCTCAGAAAGAACAAGCTCAAAATGAGTTCTGCTGACTAATTTATACCACCTGTGTCCAGTTAACCCCTTCCCCCTAGTCAGCTGCTCAGCTGGAACGAATCTGCAAGGGAAAAAAAAAAGTAATAATTAAAAATGTTTTGTTTTTTTTAAATTGTGTGAGTTTTTGCTATCTTCTATTTGCTAGCAATCAAAACAGATTCACAAACACAGAAATACAGCAACACAATACAGAAGTACAGCAACACAATCCGGTTTTAGAACTCCACTTAGTTCACAAGCCGCTTAAACCGCCAAGCGACTTCCGGTCCACAGGAAAATGGCGCCGGACGGCGCGCATTTCAAATTGAACAGCGGCGTACACGATAGTGGATGGAACGGGCCCCGTTCGCAGTCCCTATGGGACTGGAGCTGCCTTATTCCATGTCTATATGTGTCGTTAATCGACACATACAGAAATAGAAAAAAAATGGCAGCCCCCATAGGGTAGAAAAAGTGTAAAAATAAAAAAAAGTAACACACAAATTAATCCAAAGTTTTTAATAAAGCACTAACATCTTTAACATATTAAAAAATATTTTTTTGTGACACTGTTCCTTTAAGGCTCAGAGCCCATTTTTCAAATCTGACATATTTCACTTTATGTGGTAATAACTTCGGAATGCTTAAACTTATCCAAGATTGTTTTCTCGTGACACATTGGGCTTTATGTTAGTGGTAAAATTTGTTCGATATATTCAGTGTTTATTTATGAAAAACTGCAAAATTTTGAGAAAATGTTGAAAAAATAGCATTTTTTTTCATTTTAATTAATCTGCTTGTAAAACAGATGGTTATACCACCCAAAATAGTTACTAGTTCACATTTCGCATATGTCTACTTTAGATTGGCATCATTTTTATTTTTCTTGGACGTTACAAGGCTTAGAACATTTTCTCATTTTCTTCAGCAATTTCTCATATTTTTAAGAAAATTTCAAAAGCCTTTTTTTTAAGGTACCTGTTCAGTTCTGAAGTGGCTTTGAGGGGCCTATGTATTAGAAACCCCCATAAAACACCCCTTTTTAAAAACGATACCCCGTCAAAGTATTCACAACAGCATTTAGAACGTTTTTTTTAACTTTAGGCATTTCACAGGAATTAAAGCAAAGTGGAGGTGAAATTTGCAAATTTTATTTTTCTTGCTGAATTTCAATTTTATTCCATTTTTTTAATGTAACACAGAAGGTTTTACAAGAGAAATACTACTAAAGATGTATTGTCCAGATTCTGCAGTTTTTAGAAATGTCCCACATGTGGCTCTACTGCGCTCGTGGACTAAAACACAAGCTCTAGAAGCAAAGAAGCACCTAGTGCAATTTGGGGCCTCTTTTTTATTAGAATATATTTTAGGCAGCATGCCAGGTTTGAAGAGGTGTTGATGTGCCAAAACAGTAGGAATACCCCAAAATTGACCCCATTTTGGAAACTACACCCCTCAAGGAATTAATGCATGGTTGTTGTTACCATTTTGACCACACAGTTTTTTCACAGCACGTATTTGAATTGGGCTTTGAAATTTAAAAAATGAAATTTTTTCCAATAAGATGTCATTTTTCATCTAAATGTATTATTTTCACAAAAAAAAAAAAAATACCCCATTTTGTTGCCCAATTTGTGGTGATAAACTGCCGTTTGGACCCAAGGGAGGGCTCAGAAGGAAAGGAGCGCTATGTGTTCTTTGGAGTCCAGATTTTGCTGGATTGGTTTTTGGGTGCCATGTCGCATTTGCAGAGCCCCAGAGGTATCAAAGCAATGGAAACCCACCAGAAGTGACCCCATTTTGGAAACTACACCCCTCAAGGAATTCATTTATAGGTCTTGTGACCGTTTAGAAGCCACAGTTTTTTCACAGAACTTATTTGAATTGGGCTGTAAATTAATATTTTTTTAATTTTTTCCAATAATATGTAGAATTTCTTATTTTCACATGAAATAAAACACCCCATTTTGTTGCCCAATTTGTCCTGAGTGCGGCAATACCCCATTTTTGGTGATAAACTGCCGTTTGGGCCCATGGGAGGGCTCAGATGGAAAGGAGCGCTATGTGTTCTTTGGAGTCCAGATTTTGCTGGATTGGTTTTCGGGTGCCGTGTCGCATTTGCAGAACCCCAGAAGTACCAAAACAATGGAAACCCACCAGAAGTGACCCCATTTTGGAAACTACACCCCTTAAGGCATTCATCTAGAGGTGTATTGAGCATTTTGATCCCACAGGTATTGGCTAAAAGGTATTGTCTATAAATTGTAATGTGGGTTCTCCTGGGTACGGCACTACCCTACATGTCGCTGTTATCTGCTGCCTGGGCACACGGCAGGGCTTAGAAGGGAAGGACAACCATTTGGCCTACTGGAGCTTTTCTGGTGCTAATTCGTGAATACAGAAGCCCCTGAGGTACCAGTACAGTTGAAACCCCCAAGAAGTGACTCCATTTTAAAATCTACACCCCTTAAGGCATTCATTTAGAGGTGTAGTGAGCAGTTTGATCCCACAGGTATTGTGTAAAAGGTAATGCGCAGCAGATGATGCAGAGTGAGATTTACAATTTTCTATACATATATATCATGTCAGTGTACAATATATTGTGCCCAGCATGCGCCATTGGAGATATACACCCCATAAACTGTAATTTGGGTTCTCCTGGGTATGTGTAACGGCAGGGGGTAGGGAGACGGACAAGTGAGCCCTAATCTACCCGCCACTCTGTCCCTGCCTACTTGCAACGACCCGCCCTAGGCGACGGGGTACAACTGGGCGGCGGTCCCTGCGCTCAGTAAGTGCACGACAAACACGACAAACATACAAGGAACACAAGCAAGGAAAAGGGGCCGTTGCCCACGGCAACACCGTGAGCAACCAGAGTGGTGAACGAGCCGAGTCAAGCCAGGAGTGTGCGAGGTACAAAACGAAAAGCAGAAGAGTAGTCGGTAAGCCAGGGTCGGTATGGAGCAGGATCAAAAATAGCAGGAGCTGTAGCTGGGCCAGGAACCACAAGGAAGGAAACCAAAGCAATAACAAGCACCGAGGGACAGGAAGTGCAGGCTTAAATAGACCGAGGGCGGGAGCTAGCTGAGTCTGGCCAGGTTACGATAGGCTCTCCCACTCCTAAGCCTGCCAGCCTGAATGGTGGAAGCAGGAGTCAGTCTCAGGGATGTATTCTCAGGTGCTGACTGATTAGTTCTGGGAGTTAACCCCGCAGTGCCTGGCAGATCCTTTACAGTACCCCCCCCTTTTATGAGGGGCCACCGGACCCTTTCTAAGTGGACCTGGCTTACTGGGGAAACGCAGGTGGAACCTCCTGACCAATACCCCAGCGTGAACATCCCGGGCGGGTACCCAAGTCCTCTCCTCGGGCCCGTATCCTCTCCAATGGACCAGGTACTGGAGGGAGCCTTGGACCATCTTGCTGTCCACAATCCTGGCCACCTCGAATTCCACCCCCTCCGGGGTGAGGATGGGAACAGGAGGTCTCCTCGAGGGAGCCAAGGACGGGGAGCAGCATTTGAGGAGGGAGGCATGAAACACGTTGTGTATCCGAAAAGACGGGGGTAACTCCAGCCGGAAGGAGACAGGATTGAGGACCTCGATGACCTTATACGGCCCAATAAACCGGGGAGCAAACTTCTTGGACGGAACCTTGAGACGCAAGTTCCTAGACGACAACCACACCAGATCCCCGACCATAAACAGGGGGTTAGCAGAACGTTTTTTATCAGCCTGAGTTTTTTGTACGCTCTGGGACACCTCTAGGTTTTTCTGAACCTGGGCCCAGACTGTGCACAGTTCCCGATGAACGACCTCTACCTCAGGATTGTTGGAACTACCAGGTGAAACGGAGGAGAACCGTGGATTAAACCCAAAATTACAAAAAAAAGGAGAGACCCCAGACGAGTTACTGACCCGGTTATTAAGGGAAAATTCGGCGAGGGGAATGAAAGAGACCCAATCAAATTGACAGTCAGAGACAAAACACCTTAAGTATTGTTCTAGAGACTGATTAGTCCTCTCCGTTTGGCCATTGGTTTCAGGATGGAAGGCAGAGGAGAAGGACAGATCAATCCCCAACTTCATACAGAAGGCTCTCCAAAACAATGAAACAAATTGTACCCCTCTGTCCGAAACAATATTGACAGGGACCCCATGGAGACGCAGGATGTGTTTGACAAACAAGGTAGCCAACGTTTTGGCGTTGGGTAGTTTCTTGAGGGGCACAAAGTGGCACATCTTACTGAAGCGGTCCACCACCACCCACACCACCGACTTGCCTTGGGATGGAGGCAAATCGGTGATAAAATCCATGGAGATATGTGTCCAAGGTCTCTGGGGAATGGGCAACGAACGCAGTAAGCCCGCTGGTCGGGACCTGGGAGTCTTGGACCTAGCACAAACCTCACAAGCGGCGACGTAGGCCTTAACGTCTTTAGGCAACCCAGGCCACCAATAATTTCTGGTAATTAGGTGTTTGGTACCCTGGATGGCCAGATAGTGCGGAGTCATGATTTTCCCTAAGTACCCTTAGCCGGAATTGCAGGGGAACAAACAGCTTGTTCTCAGGAAGGTTCCCGGGAGCTGCACCTTGATCAGCAGCAATTTCAGAGACTAAATCAGAATCGATCGAGGAAATGATTATACCTGGAGGCAAAATACAAGCAGGATCTTCCTCCGAAGGAGGGCTGGCCATGAAGCTACGCGACAGTGCATCAGCCTTAATATTTTTAGACCCAGCCCTATAGGTAACCAAAAAATTGAATCTGGTAAAAAATAACGCCCATCGAGCTTGTCTCGGGTTTAGCCTCCGGGCAGATTCTAGGAACACCAGATTCTTGTGGTCGGTAAGGACCGTTACCTGGTGCCTAGCCCCCTCCAGGAAGTGGCGCCACTCTTCAAATGCCCATTTAATGGCTAAGAGTTCGCGGTTGCCAATATCATAGTTACTTTCAGTTGGCGAAAACTTCCTGGAGAAGTAGGCACAGGGGCGGAGATGGGTGAGGGACCTGGTACCCTGGGACAAGACAGCCCCCACTCCCACCTCAGATGCGTCAACTTCCACGATAAATGGCTCCATTTGGTTGGGCTGAACCAGCACCGGGGCCGAGACAAAGCACTTCTTAAGGACCTCAAAAGCCTGGACAGCCTCAAGAGGCCAGTGGAGGAGATCAGCACCTTTGCGAGTGAGGTCCGTAAGGGGCTTAGCGATGACCGAGAAGTTAGCAATAAATCTCCTGTAATAATTAGCAAACCCCAAAAAACACTGTAACGCCTTCAGGGAGGCAGGTTGGACCCATTCCGCCACAGCCTGAACCTTGGCGGGGTCCATGCGGAATTCATGAGGAGTGAGGATTTGACCCAAAAATGGAATCTCCTGTACCCCAAACACACATTTTTCGGTTTTGGCAAACAGTTTATTTTCCCGAAGGACCTGGAGCACCTTCCTGACATGCTCCACGTGGGAGGACCAGTCCTTGGAAAACACCAGTATGTCATCAAGGTACACTACCAGAAAAATCCCCAGGTAATTTCTCAAAATCTCATTTATGAAATTCTGGAAGACCGCAGGGGCATTACACAACCCAAAGGGCATGACGAGGTATTCGAAATGGCCTTCGGGCGTGTTAAACGCAGTCTTCCACTCATCCCCCTCTTTGATGCGAATAAGGTTATACGCCCCCCGTAGATCCAATTTAGAAAACCATTGGGCCCCCTGAACCTGATTAAAGAGATCGGGAATCAAAGGAAGGGGATACTGGTTCCTTACCGTGACCTTATTCAGGCCACGGTAGTCAATGCATGGCCTAAGACCACCATCCTTCTTCCCCACGAAGAAGAAGCCAGCACCTACCGGAGAAGAAGAGGGACGAATGTAACCCTTGGCCAGGGATTCCTGGATATACACTCTCATAGCTTCACGTTCGGGACAAGAAAGATTAAATATCCTACCCTTAGGAAGCTTAGCTCCTGGTACCAATTCGATAGCGCAATCGTATTCTCTATGAGGAGGTAACACTTCGGAGGCCTCCCTAGAGAAAACATCAGCGAAGTCCTGAACAAACTCGGGTAGCGTATTCGCCTCCTTAGGGGGAGAAATAGAATTAACAGAAAAACATGACGTACAACATTCATTACCCCATTTGGTTAGCTCCCCAGTATTCCAGTCAAACGTGGGATTATGCAACTGCAACCAGGGAAGACCTAGCACCAAATCGTACGATAATCCCTGCATCAACAGTACAGAGCATTGCTCCAAATGCATGGAGCCAACAAGGAGTTCAAAAACAGGGGTATGCTGTGTAAAATAACCATTAGCAAGAGGAGTGGCGTCGATACCCACTACCGGGACAGGTTTAGGCAAATCAATAAGAGGCATAGCAAGGGACATAGCAAATTCCACAGACATGATATTAGTAGAGGACCCTGAATCCACGAAAGCACTGCCGGTAGCAGACCTACCACCAAAAGAGACCTGAAAGGGAAGCAAGATCTTAGTACGTTTCATATTTACGGGAAATACCTGTGCGCCCAAGTGACCTCCCCGATGATCACTTAGACGCGGAAGTTCTCTGGCTGCAACCTTACGCTTAGGACAGTTGTTCACTTGATGCTTGTCGTCCCCACAGTAGAAGCAGAGACCATTCTTCCTGCGGAATTCTCTACGTTGTTGGGGGGACACGGAGGCCCCGAGTTGCATAGGTATCTCTGAATCTTTCGGGGAGGAACGAAGCAACGGAGCTTCGGGAGGCATCATGGGGGAGTCGGAGGAGAAAACACATAAACGTTCACGTTGTCGTTCCCTGAGACGTCGGTCAAGTCGTATCGCTAAAGCCATAACCTGGTCTAGGGAGTCACAAGAGGGATAGCTAACTAGCAGGTCTTTCAGGGCATTCGACAGACCCAACCTAAACTGGCACCTTAAGGCAGGGTCATTCCACCGAGAAGCTACGCACCACTTCCGAAAGTCAGAGCAATACTCCTCAACAGGTCTCTTACCCTGACTTAAGGTCACCAGCTGACTCTCGGCAAAGGCAGTCCTGTCAGTCTCGTCATAAATAAGTCCGAGAGCAGAAAAGAAACAATCAACGGAGGAAAGTTCAGGGGCGTCAGGAGCCAAGGAGAAGGCCCATGCTTGGGGCCCTTCCTGGAGCCGGGACATAATTATACCCACCCGCTGGCTCTCAGAACCTGAGGAATGAGGCTTTAAACGAAAGTAAAGCCTACAACTCTCCCGAAAGGAGAGAAAAGTCCTCCGGTCCCCTGAGAACCGGTCGGGCAACTTGAGGTGGGGTTCAAGAGGTGCGGTGCGGGGAACTACCAGGGTAGCATCAGGCTGGTTGACCCTCTGAGCCAGGGCCTGGACCTGTAGGGAGAGACCCTGCATTTGCTGAGCCAGGGTCTCACGGGGATCCATAGTGGTGTCAGGGACCAGGGGTAGACTAGGTATGGGCTTGTTATTATGTAACGGCAGGGGGTAGGGAGACGGACAAGTGAGCCCTAATCTACCCGCCACTCTGTCCCTGCCTACTTGCAACGACCCGCCCTAGGCGACGGGGTACAACTGGGCGGCGGTCCCTGCGCTCAGTAAGTGCACGACAAACACGACAAACATACAAGGAACACAAGCAAGGAAAAGGGGCCGTTGCCCACGGCAACACCGTGAGCAACCAGAGTGGTGAACGAGCCGAGTCAAGCCAGGAGTGTGCGAGGTACAAAACGAAAAGCAGAAGAGTAGTCGGTAAGCCAGGGTCGGTATGGAGCAGGATCAAAAATAGCAGGAGCTGTAGCTGGGCCAGGAACCACAAGGAAGGAAACCAAAGCAATAACAAGCACCGAGGGACAGGAAGTGCAGGCTTAAATAGACCGAGGGCAGGAGCTAGCTGAGTCTGGCCAGGTTACGATAGGCTCTCCCACTCCTAAGCCTGCCAGCCTGAATGGTGGAAGCAGGAGTCAGTCTCAGGGATGTATTCTCAGGTGCTGACTGATTAGTTCTGGGAGTTAACCCCGCAGTGCCTGGCAGATCCTTTACAGTATGGCAATACCCTACAAGTGGCTGTTATCAGCTGCCTGGGCACACAGCAGGGCTCAGAAGGGAAAGATGAGGAGGAATTGCTGTGCGGAGTGCGTCAGGTTATATTAAAAATCTAAGGGATGATAAATTTTAAAACACTATCATACAGAGCCCTGGTTTTTCAGGACACGTGTCACATTGATATAGTATGTCCTTCCTTATCCCCCTCTTATAGCAGACTCTGCACCTCTTTTGACTTTCTCCCTTCTTGCCGGTTTGGGGAACTTCTCCTGGAAAGTGTTGCACTGGTACGATGCGTGTGGCCTCGCTTCCAGAAGTACTGGGTGCCCCCCCCCTTCTTGGGCCCTGAAGATTAGTTTCTTGATAACCACCTCTTGAAATTCCAGGAAAGTTCCCCTCTGGCCTGCACATCGATGTAGCTCGTACGCATTGTACAATACCATCTGTATGATGTGCACGGCCAGCTTCTTATACCACACTGCATGGCGCTGATCTGACAAGTCCACCCCTCCCATGTACCTATTGTAGTCCAGGATGCAGTCTGGTTTCGAGGGTCTCTGTACTGGTACCTCTTACTGGTACATGGGTACTGGTGTGGCATCTCTCTTGTCCTTGACGCACAATATGTTGCTGCTGGATTGTGCCCTGCTCTCACACCACCTTGTTTGCCCAAACAGAGTCTTAGGGAGGCCTCTCAGATTTCTTCAAGCAGTGCCGCATGCCGCAGTACTTCTGGAAGCGAGGCACTTGAAGAGTGGGACGCTGGTATAAAAAATTATCCAGGTAGAGGTGGTAACCCTGCTCCAGCAGTGGGTGCACCAAATCCCACACAATTTCTGCATTAACTCCCAGTAAGGGGGGGGGGGGCATTCTGGGGGTTGACTACTGGTGTTTTTCCCATCATATATCCTAAATTTGTAGGTATACCCTGATGCACTCTCGCACAGCTTATACATCTTCACGCCACACCTTGCCCTCTTACTCGGCAGGTACTGGCGGAATTGAAGCCTCCCTTTAAAATCTACCAAGGACCCATCAATAGAAATACACTTCTCGGGGGTGAATGCTTGGGAAAACCGGACACTGAAATGGTCTAATAGGGGTCTCAGTTTATACAAACGGTCAAAACTCGGGTCATCTTGGGGTGGGCACTGCTCATTATCAGTATAATGTAAGAAGCAAAGTATTGCCTAATTATTTTTTTTTAGGTTCCAGTTCAGTTCTAAAGTTGCTTTGAGGGGCCTATATATTAGATACCCCCATCAAACACCCCATTTTAGAAACTAGACCCCTCAAAGTATTCACAACAGCATTTATAAAGTTTATTAACCCTTTAGGTGTTTCACAGGAATTTAGAGCAACGTAGAGGTGAAATTTACATATTTCGTTTTTTTTTGTCAGAAAATCCTTTTTATACCATTTTTTTCTGTAAAACAGAAGGTTTTACCAGAGAAACGCAACTGAATATTTATTGCCCAGATTCTGCAGTTTTGAGAAATATCCCACATGTGGCCCTAGTGTGGTAATGGACTGAAGCACCGGCCTCCGAAGCAAAGGACTACCTAGAGGATTATGAGGCCTTCTTTTTATTAGGCACCATGTCCGGTTTGAAGAGGTCTTGTGGTGCCAAAACAGTGGAAACCCCCCAAAAGTGACCCTATTTTGGAAACTACACCCCTTGAGGAATTCATTGTAGTTTTCATGGGGTGAATGCGACTTTTTGATCAGTTTTTATTCTATTTTTAAGAGATGTGGTGACTAAAAAACAGCAATTCTACTATTGTTTTTTATTCTATTTTTTTACAGCGTTCACCGTGCACATTAAATGACATTCACTTTATTCTGCGGGGCGATACGATTACGGCGATACCCTATGTTTATAGTTTTTTTTTATGTCTTATGGCGTTTGCACAATAAAATACTTTTTGTAAAAAATCATTTACTTTTTGTGTTCCCTTATTCTGAGAGCCAGAACTTTTTTATTTTTCCATCAAGAAAGCCGTGCGAGGACTTGTTTTTTGCGTAACGAACTGTAGTTTCGATCAGCACCATTTTGATCTCTTTTTATTCCATTTTTTGGGAGGTGAAGTGACAAAAAAAATTGTGATTCGGTATGGATTATTGTTATTTACTTTCATGGCGTTCACCGTGCGGGATAAATAACAAAATAATTTTGTAGTTTAGGCCGTTACAGATGTGGCTATACCAATTATGTATCGTTATTTGTTTATCTATTTTTATTAATAATAAAGGACTGATAAGGGAAAAAGGGGGATTTTTACTTTTAAAACTTTTATTTTCTTATTTTTACACAACTTTTTTTACTTTTTGTTTACTTTTTTACTTTGTCCCACTAGGGGACTTGAGGGCAGGAGGCCCTGATCGCTATTCTAATACACTTCATTACATGCGTAGTGCAGTGTATTAGAGCTGTCAGGTACTCACTGACAGCAAGCATAGTGGGTCCTGACTTTCAGGACCCACTAGGCTTCCGTAGATGGCATAGCCGGACGCCATTGTTAGGCGTCCGGTTGCTATAGCCACCATCGCTGGCCGCTATCGTGTAGTAGGCTGTCGATGGTGGTTTAACCCCTAAAAAGCTGTGACCGCTATTGAACGCGGCTTTTCAGGGGTTAATCAGCGGGGACACAGCAGTCGAACCCCGCTGTAGGAGCTGCGTCAACTGCTGTACGAGACATGGCCGTTACTCCCGTGACGTACTATTAGGTCATGGAGCGCGAACGATACAGCTACCATGACCTTATAGTACGTCCAGGAGCGGAAAGGGGTTAAAGAGTACCTATAAGTATATTTCAGCTGACACACTGCCACAGCCAGGACCGGAGCTAGCCTCCGATTTCGCCAATTAACTCCTTAGATACAGCAATCAAAAGTGATCGCTGCATCTGCAGATGTAGTAATCTTTAACTTGATTCTGATAACTTGCTGCAGCATGATATCACACAATAAAAGCCATTGAAAAGTCATTGAAAAAGTCAAGATAAGAGATCTAGTCATTGTTTATTTAATGCGTTAAAACTCAAGGTAAAGGCGGCTACATCTGTAGGTGGTTTCCAGCCCTTCGGCACCCCTGAGACGTAGTGTCAGGGATGCCGATAGTTGCCATGGCAGCCAAAGGCCTAACAATGGCCTCCTGGTCTGCCAAGTACGGAAGCCTGGAGGAAGGGCCTAGAAGGTTTGCTATCCGGGCCAAGAAAATGGCTCAGAAACTGAGCCTGTTCCATTAGCCGCGGGTGTCAGCTGTTTGTCACAGCCGACACCCTGCTGTAATGGCCAGGGCCGAAGCTAGGCTCCAATCCGGCCGATTAACCCCTTAGATGCAGCGATCAAAAGTTGAGGTGCCGATGGTGGCTATGGCAACCAGAGGCCTAACAATGGCCTCCTAGTACGGAAGCCTATTTTGCCCCACCCGGAGGCGAAGCCCAGTAGGCTTGCTGTCAGTGAATAGCTGACCGCTCTAATACACTGCACTATGTAGGTAGTGCAGTGTATTAGAATATCGATCAGGGCATCATGCCCTCAAGTCCCATAGTGGTACAAAAAAAAGTTTAAAAAAGTTAATTAAAACGTTGTAAAAAAGTTAAAAAAATAAGTTTAAAGTTAAAAAAAAAAACAATAACCGCCTTTTTTCCCATAAGAAGTCTTTTATTATAGGAAAAAACGGAAAACCTTGAAAAAACGGCTCGCGGAAAAATGAAGGGACATCCCCTATCTTCGGCCATTTATTTCTCTGACCTCCCATTGACATCAATGAGACGCAGAGAAAGCGCATTTCGCAGCTGTTTTTTGGCCGCGGGCGAAAATCGGCGTGCAGGCAGAGAAAAATCTGCCTCAAAATTCCGAATGGAATTTTGAGGCAGATTTTCTGCCTGCAAAAAACTCAGTGTGAACCCAGCCTTAGGCTGAAATATCCCAACGTCAATTGGGAAAACCAGATAATAGAGTCCTTAATGAAAACAAGTAAAGGAAATATTGTCATTAAGTCCAACCAGCTTAACCGTGCCCATGGCAAATATCCAACGTGCCTACCTCTGCAAAATGAGTTTCTCCCAATTCCCACCACGCGGTGGGGACGGACTCTCTAAATCCCCAGAAAGCTCAGATGGTTCGGGTTGCCCTGGTGCTTATCCCGGATATGATGAGAATTTGGGGTCTCCGCTTGTTTTGCCACATCATTAACATGGTCCCTTTCACGTCTGCGGAATTCCCTAAAGATCTTACCCACATATTGAATCTCACAGCTACACGTCATCAGATATATTACCCCTTTGGTCTTGCAGTTCACGAAGTCATAGTTTTTATACACACGTCCATACACACGTCCAGTGGTCTTGTTGGAAAATGTCCTGCCTACTGTTATGAATTCACAGGCTTTACGTGACCCACAGGGATAGGTCCCTGTTGGGGCCTTTGGCAACCATGTCTGATCAGTAACTGGTTGCATGTGAGGTAAAGGACTATACAGGGCCTCAACATCCAGGCTGGCCAGAAGCATGTCTGCATCAAGTTGTATATCCTTTATCCGCTTGAGGACATCCATTGTGTCCCTCACATAAGATGGAAGTGTAACTACAAACGGACGGAGGATACAATTCACATACAGACTAGCATTCTGAGTGATACTGTCAATTACAGCCACTATGGAACGACCCTTCAATGGAGAAGTGCCCTTGTGGATCTTGGGTAGACTGTAAAATGTTGCCATCACCGGGAATTCTGGTAAGAGAAACCTGAAATCCCTTTGATCAATCAATCCATCCTTTTTGGCTGCCGCAATAATATTTTTGAGTGCCTCCTTATAGAAGTTAATGTGATTGGAAGGGATAATCTCATAGCCGTTGCGGTCGTCAAGGATCGCGAAGCACATAGATATGTATGCCTGGAGATCCATGACTACCACATTCCCTCCTTTATCGGACGATTTAACAATAATAGATTCATCTCTTTCCAAATGCCGCAAATTTTCAAGCTCACATGGGGTAACATTACAAAATCACCTCTATGGCAAATATGGGACAATTGGTCAATGGCAGCCTTCAAGAAAACATCTATTGGTGTATTGTCGCTCGTAGGGGGATTCTTATTTGAAGGTAAGGCCAAGTCAGTAAACAGGCCTTCCCATGCCGGTCTCCCACCCTCATCGAGAAAAAATCACCCATAGTTCTAAGCAGGGGCATATCCTCCTCATCTATCCTTGTATAAGCCATTCTTTGCTGAGGTGGGAAATAACCCCTTCACCAACGGCAGGAAATCCAAGAAAGTGATTTTAAGGACCCCTTCACATCATATGTATTGCACTACGGTTGAGGTTTTACGGGTGTATACGCTAAACGCAGGCTGTGATGGATGCCTTAAAGGGGTTTTCCCATGAGGGATATTTATGACATATCCACAGGATATGTCAGATAGATGCAGGTCCCACCCCTGGAACCCGCACCTATCGCTAGAACAAGGTCCTGTACACCCTGTTTTAGATTTTTGTGCTCACGCTGACTCCCGGCCACTTATTGATTACATGGTCTGTGGATATATCATAAATGTTCCTCATGGGAAAACCCCTTTAAAAGTGGCATCCTTCCCCTTTTGAATAATGTTATCGGAGTACATGACTTATCCGTAAAACAGATACCATTACAGCGGGATGAACACCTCTACACTATAGTAACAGGGGCCCATGTATTTTATGACATAGACCCCAGTTACTATAGCAGATTTCTATCGACCCTGTGCGGGGGCCGCACCCCGTTCGCAACTGCGACCCCTGTAGCGGCAGTGGTCCGGGGATCTATTATATCTTTGTCCCGCGAGTCCATGCATTTTATTTTAAAAAAACACAATATCTTGCTGGCCTTAGAAGCAGCTGATTGACATTGCAGGCTGTTATTTAGTTTATAATCTACAAGTACACCCAGATCCTTCTCAACAAGTGACTCTCCAAGTGTAGCTCCAATACACCAATATAGGATATGCAGTGAGTTTCACGCAACGGACACTCGCTGTGTGAAAACTCACGCATGTGTGAATAGCCCCAATGAAATCAATTTGTCAGTCTGCTGTGCGTTGTTTCAACGGACAGCACACAGACGAGAATCATGCTCGTCTGAATGAGCCCTAAGTCTATCATGTGTGATACTGTCTGCTGGGGCCATGTATCTAAGCTGATCATGTATGATACGGTCTGCTGAGACAATGCGTCCAATTCTATTCAGCGGTGTAGCTATAGGAGCTTTAGTCTTATAGATATGCTATCTCCGATATGTATGTAAAAATGCATTTATTTTTCTGGGTGGGGGGTAAATATATGTCTCAGGTCTTGTGTCCCTGATCTTTTCTAGCAATGCCCCTGATAAGTGGCATGGAGAATATAAGTTATGAGGAAAGATTGAAAGAATTAAACCTATTTAGCCTTGAAAAGAGACAACTAAGTGGGGACATGATTAACTTATATAAATATATTAATCACACATACAAAAAATATAGTAAAATCCTGTTCCATGTAAAACCCCTCAAAAAACAAGGGTGCACTCCCTCCGTCTGGAGGAAAAAAAGGTTCAACCTGCAGAGGCGACAAGCCTTCTTTACTGTGAGAACGGTGAATTTATGGAATAGTCACCGCAGGAGCCGGTCACAGCAGGGACAGTAGATAGCTTTAAAAAAGGCTTAGAACAAAAAAATATTAGCTCCTATGTGAATGTGTAGAATTTTTGTTTCATCCCTTCCCTTTTCCCATCCCTTGGTTGAACTTCATGGACATATGTCTTTTTTCAACCGTACTAACTTTGTAAGTTAACATATTTTCTTACATTATTTTGGAGAAATATTGTCCCACTCTTCTTCTCAACATTCCTTCAGTTCATTAATGTTTCAGGGCATTTATTTATGCATATCTCTCTTCAGATCCCACCACAGCACCTCAATGAAATGATTAAGGCCTCATTCACACGGCAGGGTTTCCCGGCCGGGTGCCGGCCGTTCATAAATCGGCCGGCACCCGGCTGCATTAGGAATAATAGACCCCTAATGGGGCTATTCACACGACCGATTTTTTGACGGCCAGAAAAACCGTCCGTCAAAAAATAGGACATGCTCTATCTTCGCCCGGGTACTCGGCCGCCCGGCTCCCATAGAAGTCTATGGGGCCGGGTAATACACGGCCATCACCGGGATGTGTCCCGAGTGATGGCCGGGTTTTCCGGAGCCTGCGCTCTATCTCCTCCTCCTCACAGCGCAGAGTGCATGTGAGGAGGAGGAGTTGATGCCACTCTGACGAATGGCATCGCTGTACACGGTGTGGCAGGGCCGGGGTGTACAGCAGGTGGAAGGGAGCGCTGCGCTGGCTCCCTTCCCCTGCTTGCACCCTGGCCCGGCGACACCTTCGATGGCGCCGCTAGCAGCTGCAGCTGCTGCTGCTGCGGCTGCTACTACTGCAGCGACGCCACTATAGCAGAGCAGGGAGGTATCTCCCCGCTCTGCTATGTGCTAGCCGCACTTTAGCTCCTTGAAGGAGCGGAATCCCCGTGTTTTCGGGGATTCCGCTCCTGGACAGAGCGATTGATGTCTCTGTCCATATCTGGGCAGTGACATCAGGGGAAACTCCTGAAGCGGAATCCCCGAACACATGGGGATTCCCCTTCAGGAGTTGCCGCTGATGTCACTGTCCGGATCTGCCCGGCACGGATGCAAAACTGAATGCAAACCGGCCGGGCAAAATGGCCGATTTTACCGGCCGACACTCGGGCTCGGGAACGACCCGGTCGTGTGAATCCCGCCTTAGCCATTCCATCACCTTGATTTTTTTTCTGCCTTAGCCATTTAGTTGCCCATGTCAGTTATACGTGTAAATGTATCTTAATTGACTAGGTGCCCTCTTAGTCCTGTCTCACTCTTGGGTGTATTTCCTACTACTGTCGGCAACTCTCTGGCAGGGGATTTCACTTCTAGAGGGAGCCCCTAACATTACTGTCCATATCACATGGATGGCTTTTTGAAAAACAGCTGTTAAAAATTGATCCATTGACTTCTATGGGCGCCGTTAGGCCATGACAATGACCGAAAATAGATCATATTCTATTTTTTGACGGACAGTATTCACAGAACATTAAAAAATGGCTATGTGAATACACCCATAGAATTTCAGGCTGAATGCACACGTTGCGTAATTTGATTCTGAAAATCTGCATCAAAACCGTAGGTATACGCATGTAATTCCGCAGCTAAAACCGCATGTTTTTTGGTGCGTTTTTTGATGCGTTTTAGGTGCGTTTTTTACATTTTAATGCAAAAATAGGTACGTTTTTATGCTGCGTATTTTGGTGTGTTTTTCTTTAAAACTAGACAGCTACAATTCGCAAGCGGAAATGCAAGATAAATTGACATGCTGCAGATATTAAAATACGCATTACAGGTCAATTTACGTGCAGAAAAAATCTGCACCATGTAGATGAGATTTCTTGAAATCTCATTTACTTTGCTGATACTGTATTACGCTTTGGATTTGCCGCGTAAAAATCCACACGTAATACGCAACGTGTGCATTCAGCCTCAATGTTATGAAAACGGCCGTGTGATGGACTATTTTAACTATCGTGTCAATGTAGCGTTAGAAAACTGAGCACTTTGGACATCCAATCTTAAGGGATAATCTCAGGGGCAACAGGTGTAGACTGAGGGGATTGTTTGTTTTCTTACACTCCTTAACCCCTAGGCGCACTAGGACGCAACTGTACATCCTAGTGGGAAGTTTCTCTGCGCACCAGGACGTACAGTTACTGCGCGGTTCCCGGTGCACACTGTCTGGGACTTTGTGCAACGGGAATCGGGAGGTCAGCTGTCTGCTGGCAAGCGGTACATCGCCGCTGATTATGGCAATTAACCCATTAAATGCGGCAATCGATAGTGATCGCCGCATTTAGGGGTTTTGTATCAGATCGGCAGCCCCCACAATGCAATTGCAGGGGTTGACGAACAGTGTCATGGCAACCGGAGGACAGCCAATGGCCTCCAGGTCTGCCATGTACGGAAGCTTATCATGACCAGCCTGGATCTGATAGGCTTTCTGTCAGAGTGACGGGAAGTCACTGAGTCGTTCCCAATGCACACTGTCGGTGACGGTGTGCATAATGGACCTGGAGGTCCGCTGTCCCCGACAGCTGACACTCCACTGTTGCCAATCCGTGGCTCATCGCCGCTGATTCTGGCAATTTACCCCTTAAATGAGGCGATCGATTGCGATCGCCATATTTAAGGGGTTTGTAGCAGATCAGCAATTGCAGGGGTTGCCGATGGTTGTCATGGCAACCGGAGGCCATTCAACGCAGAATAAAGTTAAGTTGTCATTTTTACCGCATGATGTAAGCCGTAAAGATTTAACCCAAAAACTATGGGGGAATCGTTTTTTTCCAATTTCAGCATTCAAACAACAGTTTTTTCATTTTCCCAATACATTATATGGTACTTTAAATAGTGTCAATAGAAACTACAACTCCTCCCACAAAACAAAAGCCCTCACACCACTCTAGTGACAGGAAAACGTTATGGCGGGAAGTGGAAAATGATAATGCAAATGGATCAGTACTAAAAGGAACAAATAGAAGATATCGAGGCACTCACCGGACTAAAAGGGTTAATAAATTTCTAATGAAAAACATTTATGACCACATATGGGGTATTGCCGAACTTGGGAGAAATTGCTTTACAAATGTTGGGGTGCTTTTTCTCCTTTTATCCCTTGTGAAAATGAAAAAAAAAATCAACATTTTAGTGGAAAAAATTTAGATATTTATTTTCACAGCCTAATTCTAATAAATTCTGAAAAAGACCCGTAGGGTCTAAATGCTCACTATACCCCTAGATAGATTCCTTAAGGGGTGGGTTCACTTTTGGGGTGTTTCCACTGTTTTGGTTCCTCAGGGGCTTTGCAAATGCGACATGGCACTGACCACCATTCCACCTAAATTTGAGCTCCAAAGGCCAAATGGCGCTCCTTCACTTGTGAGCCCTGCCATGTATCCAAACAGCCAGCAGTTTATTACCACATATGGGGTATTTGGGGTATTGCCGTAATCGGGAGTAATTGATTTAGAAATGTTGGGGTGCCTTTTCTCCTTTATTCTTTGTTTAACCTCCTCCCCTGCTTGCATTCTGGGCCCTAATGACCAAGCCATTTTTTAAGTTTTTCCATTGTCACATTCGAAGAGCTATAACTTTTTTATTTTTGCGTCGACATAGCTGTATAAGGTTTTGTTATTTGCGGGACAAGTTGTACTTTTTAATAGCACCATTTTGGGGTACATATAATTTATTCATGAACTTTTATTAACTTTTTTTGGGGGGGATAGAAGAAAACCTGAAATTTCACCACTCTTTTTTTGCACCCTAAATCTACGTCGTTTACCGTGTGGTATAAATAACACAATAACTTTATTCAGCGGGTTGTTACGATTGCAAATATACCAAATTTGTAGATTTTGTATGTTTTACTACTTACACAGTAAAAACACTTTTTTTTTCAAAATTATTTGTACTTGCGTCTCCATATTTGAAGAGCCGTAGCCATTTTATTGTTCCGTCGATGCAGTTGTATGAGGGCTTTTTTTTGTGGGACGACTTGTAGTTTTTATTGGTACCATTTTGGAGTAGATGCGACTTTTTGATCACTTTTTATCACATTTTTTTAAGTCTGGATTAACAGAAAACAGCAATTTTTCCATTGTTTTTTATTTTATTTTTATGGCGTTCACCGTCCGGCTTAAATAATTTAACAGCTTTATAGTCAGGGTCGTTACGGACGCGGCGATACCAAATATGTGTAACTTTTTGGCTTTATTGTGGGTTTTTTAATAGTAAAGCAGTTTGTAAGGGGAAAAAGTGGGTTTTAAATTATTTTTTTTTCACTTTTTTTTTAAATTTACTTTATTCAACTTTTTTTTACTAGTCCCACTAGGGGACTTCACTATGCGATCATCCGATCGCTTTTATAATACACTGCAATACTTTTGTATTGTAGTGTATTACTGCCTGTCCGTTTAAGACGGACAGGCATCTGCTAGGTCAGGGGTCTCAAACTCGGCCGGGTAAGTGGGCCGCATATAGAAAAAATGGGAAGTTGACGGGCCGCATTACTTTCAAATTTGATACAATACAAAATTATTGTTAATCAATTAGTTATTTGAACTACCATAACACTACATTACTATAATAATAGCGCTAGGTTTAAAATTTGAGATATTTCTCCACGTGCTTATTTCAACAATCCAGCTTTCCAGTTTAAGTGTCACTAAATGCAGTCCGGCGGCTCAGTTAGCACACATGTCAAGATTGGGCAGCCCCTTTTTAGATAGTGCCGCAGTGCCCTCTGTGGATGCTGCCGCAGTGCCCTCTGTGGATGCTGCCGCAGTGCCCTCTGTGGATGCTGCCGCAGTGCCCTCTCTGGATAATGCAACACACCCCTAGATAAGGCCACAGTGCCCTCTGTAGATAAGGCCACAGTGCCCTCTGTAGATAAGGCCACAGTGCCCTCTGTAGATAAGGCCACAGTGCCCTCTGTAGATAATGCAACACACCCCTAGATAATGCCAGTGTCCTCTTCAGATACTGTCACACACCCACTTATAGATAACGCCACAGTGCCCTCTGTAGAGGGCGCCACAGTGCCATCTGTAGAGGCTGCCAAAGTGCCCTCTGTAGAGGCTGCCAAAGTGCCCTCTGTAGAGGCTGCCAAAGTGCCCTCTGTAGAGGCTGCCAAAGTGCCCTCTGTAGAGGCTGCCAAAGTGCCCTCTGCAGAGGCTGCCCCAGTGCCCTCTGTAGAGGCTGCCCCAGTGATGTCAGGGGCTTGCCCAGAGCTGGAGTCCCAGGCAGAGCGCTAGTAGGCTCTTCCTGGGACTCCAGCTGTGCTCCTGACATCACTGGGACTCCTGCTCTGGGGAAGCCCCTGACATCATTGTCGATGTATAGGCAGCGATGTCAGGGAATTCCACAGAGTCCCGGAGCAGAGCCGACACCAGCGCTCTGCTCCGGACTCCGGCTCTGGGGAAGCCCCAGACATCGCTGTTCATATGTGGACAGCGATGTCAGGGAATTCCACAGAGTCCCGGAGCAGAGCCGACACCAGCGCTCTGCTCCGCTCTGGGCAAGACCCTGACACACTGTCCATATATGGGCAGCGATGTCAGGGAATTCAACAGAGTCCCGGAGCAGAGCCGACACCAGCGCTCTGCTCGGGACTCCGGCTCTGGAGAAGCCCCAGACATCGCTGTTCATATGTGGACAGCGATGTCAGGGAATTCCACAGAGTCCCGGAGCAGAGCCGACACCAGCGCTCTGCTCGGGACTCCGGCTCTGGAGAAGCCCCAGACATCGCTGTTCATATGTGGACAGCGATGTTAGGGAATTCCAGAGTCTCGGAGCAGAGCCGATATTAGCGGCTCTGTGTCCCGCGGGCCGCAGATGACAGCCCCAGGGGCCGCATGCGGCCCGCGGGCCGTGTGCTTGAGACTCCTGTGCTAGGTCATGCCTCCGGCATGACCTAGCAGGCATTCATTACAGGCAGACCTGGGGGCCTTTATCTTATCGCCGGGTGTCAGTGGGATGAGAGGGAGCTCCCTCCCTCTCTCCAAAACCACCCAGAAGCGGTGCATGCTATTGAGCACCGCATCTGAAGGGTTGAACAGGTGAAATCGATACTAATATCGATCTACCTTTGGCAGCTGAGAGCAGGGAGATTTGACAGCTCCCTGCTCTGTTTACTTTATTCTAATGCAGCGCCGTGGAATGGTGGTGCTGTAGAATAAAGCCCACTAATGACCGCCGTGAAAAGGCTAATCGGCGGTCATTAAAGGGTTAAAATTAAAAATCAATGTTTTTTTACAGACTAATTCCAATAAATTTAGCAAAGAACTGTGGGGTCAAAATGCTCACTATATCCCTAGATCTATTCCTTGATGAGTTTAGTTTCCAAAATGGGGTCACTTTTGGGGGGTTTCCACTCTTTTGGCACTACAAGACCTCTTCAAACCTGACATCGTACCCAAAATATATTCTAAAAAGGAGGCCCCAAAATCTACTAGTTGCTCCTTTGCTTCTGAGGCCTGTGTTTCAGTCAATTAGTACACTAGGGCCACATGTGGTATATTTCTAAAAACTGCAGACTCTGGGCAATAAATATTGAGTAGCGTTTCTCTGGTAAAACCTTCTGTGTTACAGAAAAAATGTATTACAAATGAATTTTTGGAAAAAAAATGAAATTGGTCAATTTCACCTCTACTTTGCTTTAATTCCTGTGAATCGCCTAAAGGGTTAAGAGACTTTGTGAATACTGTTTTGAATACTTTGAGGGGTGCAGTTTTTAAAATGGGGACATTTATGGGGACTTTCTAATATATAAGGCCCTCAAAGCCACTTCAGAACTGAACTGGTCCCTGAAAAAATAGCCTTTTGAAATTTTCTTTTAAAATGTGAGAAATTGTTGCTAAAGTTCTAAGCCTTGTAACGTCCTGGAAAAATAAAAGGGCATTAAAAAAAACAATGCAAACATAAAGTAGACATATTGGAAATGTTAACTAGTAACTATTTTGTGTGGTATTACTATCTATTTTACAAGTAGATTCATTTAAATTTAGAAAAATGCTAATTTTTGCAAAAAATATTGAATTTATCGACCACATTTTTCCACTAACATAAAGTACAATATGTCACGAGAAAACAATCTCAGAATCGCTTTGATAGGTAAAAGCATCCCGAAGTTATTACCACATAAAGGCCAAACAGGCTGTGTTCTAAAGGGGTTAATGGGTATGGGATGGGCACAATGGGGGAGATATATCAAAACTGGTGCAAAGCAGAATAGTTGCCCATATCAACCAATCAGATTCAAGCTCTTATTTTTCAGAGACCGTGAAAATGAAGGAAGCAATCGGATTCGTTGCTATGGGTAATTACCCCAATTTTCCCTTGCACCAGTTTTGATAAATTTCCCCTATAGTGTATGCAAACAACCAGTTTGTCTTCTCTACTTTAAAAATATGGTTACAGATATTTCAGGCGTGTGTCAGAATCTTCCCAAATCTGAAATTTATGCTATTTATATAGTGTACAAAGTTTACACAAAGTCTGAAGAAGAAACAGAAAGACAACTAGACTCTAGTCCTTCAATCGTCTGTTACTTTTTTTTTATCTCGTGCAGGAGGTCTTGCTGGATAATTCTATGTTGGTACGTCTTCCCCAATATTTGTGCTGTGCTTTCCTGCATTTTATTTGTATTTTCAGCCTCAAAACTTTTTCTACCCATAAGGCTGTTTTCACACAGAGTTTTTTGCAGGAGGAAAATTCCTCCTGCAAAAACTGCTCCAGACTGTTTTTGCACAGTGGTTTGACAAAAACTCGTCAAAACACTCGTCAAGGCGTTTTTTCCTCTTTCTGACTGATTGAAATGGGGTTTTGGAGGCGAAAACCGCCTCAAGATGGGTCATGTTGCTTCTTTTTCCGCGACGCGTTTTTTTTACTTGCGGTAAAAAAACTCGTCCAACTTCCATTGAAATCAATGGGAGGCATTTTCGGGCGGTTTTTGAGGAGTTTTGCGGCGCGGTTTCCGCGTCAAATACCTCGTCATAAAACTCTGTGTGAACAGGGCCTTAGAAGAATTGTCCAGTAGAATTCACATGTTGATATTTTACTGTGACAGCAGAGAACAAACAGTCCAAGAAACAGTTTCAATTGTAATAGATGCTTCTTAAAGAGAAGATATCTACCTTAATAACAACTTTTTAAGTGGCCAGGAATGCAAGAATTGTGCCAAAATATCTGATTTTCTCCAAAGAGGTTCTAGAAATTTGCAGAGCACCACGGCCCTTTCAAATGATAACTAGATAGGAATTTAATAGACCTCCAACTATGGCATTTTATGATGCTATGTACACCTTTGAAATCTTAGTTTTTTTCTATAAAAATATCTATCAGTGTGATTGGTGCAACTTTGAAAATGCTTTTTATTTAAAATAATTTTTACTTTTTGAGATACAGCTACTTTGTATTCTGTATACAGAGCATCTGTATCTTGCGCTAAATCCTGTATCTGTCAGGTCCGCGGGACTGACGGGTTCAGTGACAGCGAGTCCTGCGTGTCTGACACACAGGATTGAGCTGTTAACGATCACATCTAAGTTAATAACTTAGATGTGATCGATTGGTGGATCCTGCGTGTCAGACACACAGGACCCGCTGTCACTGAACCCGTCAATACTGCGGACCTAACGGATTCAGGTCTTAGCACACAATACAGCTGCTTTGTATACAGTATACAAAGCCGCTATATCTCAAAAAGTAAAAATAATTTTTAATAAAAAGTATTTTGAAAGTTGCACCAATCACACTGACAGAATTTTTTATTTAAAAAAACAAATATTTCAAAGGTGTACATAGCCTTTAAGGCCAATGTTACCAATACCTAATTAGTATAATTTATCTTCCATAAATACATTTTAAAACATTGTTTCATGGACTGTCTATTGTGTTTTTCACATATGCTGCCTATCTTGATGTTCCAAAGTCAAAATGCACTTGAGCAGATTCTGAGTCTTTTCTGCAAATAACCTGTATTATGCCCACCCTGCCAGCTTCCTTATCATGTTATCTTCATATCACCAAGATCTGAACCATCTTCAAATCCAGAGAAGTTGGTGGTTTTGGACGCTACCTTTTTCTCTTGTATTTGTGCATGTGATATAACATTTCGGTTTTGCTCATACCGCCTGTTGCAGTTTTTTTTTTTTTTTTATGTGTGTCCATTTACTGTTTTTGTTAATATGTTATACTTTAGTACAATAGCATTTACAGTTTAAACATATGGCAATAGTTTGGATCTCTTAATGGACATTCCAAAATATAGAATTAAAGAGGACCGGTCACCTCTCCTGACATGTCTGTTTTAGTAAGTAATTTCCAGCGGAATACCAATTCTGAAGCATCTGACAGCAATGTGTTACCATTTTGGGGGGTCTCCGTACACAGTCTGACCATGTCTAATCAGTGATGATAGAATGAGACTCTGTAGGGACCCTTTGACAAGTAGCACCCAGTTGTCAATTTATTCATCAATTTCTAGGGGGAATAACAGAGGAGCGGCATAATGCGGATTTCCAAGAAAATATGTTCCATAACTGTTATTCATTGTTATTGTATGGGAATTACAATTATTTACTAAAATAGACCTATCCGGAGAGGTAACAGGTCCTCTTTAACTCAATAATCACATAGTATTCAGTAAGCTGATAAAAGGTGCAGATTCTTGTACTTTGAGGCCTAATAACCGGTTAGAAAGCCACTGTACATCAACATAGTTTTCATAATTCCAATAGACTTGAATAGAGGGAGCAGTGTACACAGCACGGCCACCACTTTTGTTCTCTGCCTGTATTCAGCACCTGCCAAGATAGTGGTCAGGGTTTTTCCATTCTTCCAGTATGTGGACATGCCATTAATATCTAAGATGGAGCAACCCACATCAAGTTAATTCTACACTGTCCACTAATCATACACATATTTACTATTATAGGTTAAAAAAAATCTGTCTCCACTTTTTTCCTGCGAAATAAACACACCAGAATGTACAGGTCATTTAGACTATGTTAGGGCATATATTATTTTAAGTTGTACTATAGGGGACATTGTATCCCCCAAATCTTTCTGCCAATGCTAATTATAGTTGCCGGAGTACCAGGTAGAGAGAAGTCTCACTTTATTTGTCATGTAAAGATTTTATTGTTTTAAAATAGGATTGCGTTTTGTGAGATTGTTTTCAAGAGTTTGACTTCTTTTTATTTTATTGGGTGAAGTGTTATGTTGGTGTTTGCTGCCTTTAGGCTACATTCACACGAGCGTGACAGATTTACAATTTGTCCGTGTGCATTGCGTTTTGCATCATTGTGCTTTGCGAGTGGCATGTGTTTTTCAAGCACTTGCAACCACTTTTCTTTTTTCAATGTAATTGATGCGTGAAACACGGACAGCACACGGATTTGTATCCGTGTGCTGTCCGTAGTTTTTCCACACCCATTGACTTCAATGGGCTATCTAGGTGCGTGAAAACAAACTAATATAGGACATGCAGTGAGTTTCAGGCAACGGACACTCGCTGCATGAAAACTCACGCATGTGTGAATAGCTCCATTGAAATCAACGCACAGCACACGGACGAGAATCACGCTTATCTGAATGAGCCCTAACACACATGTAATTGCTGCTATTTAAGACTATACTGATTAGTCCATGTCTTCTGTGGTACTTGTCACTTTTGCATATATTACCCAGGTTCACTTGTGCAGTCCTCATCTGATCTTACGCCGTGCAGTGTTAGCGTGTCTGAGGCAGCTCGCTCAACGGGAGGCAGCAGAGGTGTCAGAACATGCCATGACTATGGCCAAAGATGGACAGGAAGACTTGAAAATAGGTGTGTTGCTTTTTTCTTGTTTGTTACACTGGGGGACACAGACTGTCACTGGGGTATATGCTGTTGCCATTAGGAGGTTTGGCACTATGAAAAAAAATAAGCGACTCCTACAGGATATACCTTGCCCGCAGACTCTGAGCTATTCAGTCTTAGCTTAGTGTCATAGAAGGCAGACACTTCTGCTGATAGTAGCAAAGTCTCTACCAAGAATGTCATTTTTTACTTTCTTTTATTTATTGTATTATTTTCATCATGAAGAACTAGGGTTACATGGTCTCCCTGTATTTCCCTTTGGCGGGCGCACAGTGTAATATGCTCATGCACTGTTGTCCAACCTGCCTATAAAGACAAGGGGGACAAGAGCGCCAGCTCCTCTGTAACCCACCCGTCTAAGGAGCACCTCTCCCACCATTGTCCCCTTAGTAAAGGTGAAAACCAATGGGGTTGTTCCTGCTGGTCAGTACATCTGGGAGATGGGGAGTTGGGTGAGTGTTACTAAAACCCCCCTCCCCCAAACCAGGCTGCAGCTTGTGCACTGTATCCCTGGGGTTTTCTCTCTAGTCGTTTCTGCGCTCCCTGAACACCTTGAGCAGTTAGCGCTATTGTTATTGTTTGGCCGGCGCCATTATGCCGTAATCGCTATTTTGCGTTTCTCTGTACTATGCCAATAGCGCACTCCCGCGTTACTCACATGTCTGCCAGCGGCCAATCGCAGAGCACCGTGGATGGGGCTTCAGCGTTCCCCTGTGCTATCCTCCATTTGGACGGACGCTGCTTGGGAAACTTGACCTCCTGAATAGAGCTGCTGCTTCTTGCCTCAGGAGGACTTCTGACATCTTGAAAGCAGGTAGGATCAGCCTTTTCTTCTCTATTCCCCTACAGATGCCTTAGCCTACAGGTGCTGAGTCAGTTTTCCTAAGGGAGCATACTCCTTTTCTCACTGTGCTAGTTTTCAGTCAGTTTTCACTTCTCTAGCAGTGCTAGGTGATGCATCCATTACTCCCTAATTAGGAGTGCTCCTGGCTACGCAGTATGAGTGATCTTCTTCCTTTTCACTTCAGTGGAAGTTAAGGGGAACCCTCATGCCAGGCAACCGTTGCCATTTATTATGCCTGCTCAAAGTGCAATACTAAATTTCCTTGTGGTCAGTTTACTTCCTTATGTGATGCATGCCGACCTTCTAGCCAAATGCCTGCGGCCTTGGCACCCCTGCTACCCCCAGTGTTGCTCACCCCTGGTGTGATGGGTGTGGATCCGGTATGGGCTAACTCCCTTTTTTACAGATGGTTGATAACCTTGTGAACATTACTCAGTCCATCTTAGGTGGCATGTCTGCCCGTCTGCGGGACTCTTGTTCTGCCCATCCTCATATAGACTCCCTATCCCACTTTTCCCCTCGTGGTCGGCCTCGCGAGCAATCTAGAGCTTCTCACTTGTCTTCATTTTCGCTGTGCTCTTTTGTTTCACCTCCCCCATGCAGGCAACATGTTTCTGGACATGAAGTCAGGTCTGGTGCCTCCTCTCCTAGAGAGGTTTTGTCTGACGGTGAATTATCGGATTCGGTTGGTAGAGGTTCTAGCCCTCTTCCCACCTCGGTGGAGGGGCTAATTAGAGCTGTCAGGTCACTTCATTTCTTTTCTTCCTAAATGTTCTAAGGCTGTTTTTCCTGCCCACTCAGAACTAGAAGGCATCGTCTTTAAAGGGATTTTCCAGCCAGTAAAAATTGATGGCCTATCCTCAGGATAGGCCATCCATAGCTGATGGGTCGGGGTCCGACTCCTGGGACCCCCGCCGATCAGCTGTTTTTGAAGGGGCCGCTTCGCTCGTATTTCACTTCAATGGGAGAAGAAGGCTGCAATACCTGTGAATCGCCCCTATATGTGTGTCGACGATTCACAGTGAAATGAAGGGGAAGCAGCTCTTGTAAAAGTGCTGCACCCCCTTCAAAACAGCTGATCGGCGGGGGGTCCCGGGTGTCGGACCCTGACCCATCAGCTATTGATGGCCTTTCCTGAGGATAAGCCATCAATTTGTACCGGCTGGAAAACCCCTTTAAGGAATGGAAGCACTTGGACAAGAAGTTTTCCCCACTCTAGCCGTCTGGATGTTTTATACCCCTTTCGAGAGGGAAATTCTTCTGCATGGGTGTGGACTCCGGCGGTTTCTCGCCCAGCCAAGGCTACTAACTTTCCGATTGCGGATTCCACTTCCTTCAAGGATCCCCTGGATCACTACATGGACTCTTTTGCCAAAACTACTTTTTTTAAAGCGATCGACTCTCTGCTTCTTCAGGGGGTCATCATTCCGTTACCCTTGAAAAAAAGGTTCCTGGTTTTTTTTTCTAACCGTTACGTCATCCCCAAAAAGGACGGTTTGGTTTGGCCCATACTGGATCTCAAGTGCTTCAACGCGCATGTTTGGGTCTTTTATTTTTGGATGGAATCTTCGATCTGTCATCGCTTCCATGGAACAGGGGGAATTTCTTTCTTCTGTGGACATCAAGGACTGATACCTGCATGTCCCTATCTGAACTTCCCACCAGCGTTTCCTGCGTTTTGCGGTACTTTCTCGTCATTACCAATTTTCAGCCCTTTCTTTTGGCCTGGCCACAGCCAGACGAGTGTTCACGAAAGTTCTCTCTGTCGTGATGGCACTCCTTCGCACCAGTGGCGTGTTGGTCATCCCGTATCTGAACGACATCCCAATCAAATCTCCCTCCTAAGGGGCTAACGAGATGGCCCTCTAGATCACTCTGGGCACGCGGTCTGTTCGGTTGGATCATCAACCGGTCCAAGTCTTGCCTATCTCTTTCACAGCAGATCATTTGTTTTTGGGTCGCCTTCGACACACTTGGCAAAGGTGTCCCTTCCTCTGGAACGTCGTCTTATTCTTCAGTACGGGATTTGTTCCCTACGGATGGCTGTGCCGACCTCACTCCCCCTCTGCACGCGGGTGCTCGGCACCATGGTTGCCTCTGTAGAGACTATTCCATTTGCGCAGTTTCACACGCGTCCTCTGCAGTTGGCAATCCCCTCCTGGTGGGACAGATGCTTGCAATCGCTGGATCTGAAATTTCTCCTTCCCCTCTCGATCCGTCGCTCGCGTCGGTGGCGGATCGCTTCTCTGGCCGTTATCCGGGGTGTGCTTCTTCCTCTTGCTGAATTAGCTTATCCTCTCCACGGATGCCAGCCTCAAGACATGGGGGGGCACCTTTCGGAATCTCACGTTTCGGGGGCTGTGGTGCTGAGTCTTCCCTTCTCTTCAACGTTCTGGAGATGAGAGACAACTTTCTGTGTCTCCTTCATTGGACTGAGTCTCTGTCCGAATACCCGGTGAGGATTCAGACGGACAATGCCTTGTCCTTGGCTTATCAGAATCACCAGGGCAGCATTTGCAGCGGCGCAATGATGGCCGAGGCTTCCAGGTTCCTGGTCTGAGCGGAAGCTCATGTTCTGGTTCTCACAGCGGTTCATATTCCGGGGTTGACAATTGGGTCACGAACTTCCTCAGATGCGAAACATTGGATCCCGTGGGAGTGGTATTTTCACCAAGACGTACCAAATTTATCTCTGGTGGGGTCTTCCGAATGTGGACTTGATGGCCTCCAGGTTCAATCGCCAGGTTCCTGCTTCATCTCCTGAGCTTGAGATCCAGAGCGCCGTGGACGCTCTCGTGGTGTCATGGTTGAACTTCAGTCTCCTGTACGTCTTCCCTCCTCTGGCTCTCCTGTCGTGGCTCCTCCGACGGCTAACGGTGGAGGGGATTCCTGCCATTCTGATGGCCCCGGATTTAGCCGCGCCGCTGTTGGTACGTGGACCTCGTATCCCTGTTGGCCGGCGCCCCGTGGCCCTTACCTCTCCGCCCCGACCTTCTCTCTCAGGGACCTTTCTTCCACCAGAATTTAAGCTCTACGTTATGATACGTGATACGTTTAATGGCATGGCTGTTGAAGCCGCCGTTCTGAGGGCTCGTGTTTTTTTTGGAGAGTGTTATCCTCACTATGCTTAAGGCTAGAAAGTCCTTTTCAGCATGCATCTATCATCATACATGGAAGGCTCACCTTTGTTGATGTGAGGATCTCAAGCTTTCCCTTTTGCATTTTTCCTTTTCCAGGATTCTATCATTTTTACAGCAGGGTTTGGTTTACAGTTTAGCTCTCTAGGTACCTGCCCTTTTTCTATTTTATTTGGTCGCCTGTTGGCGTCTTAAGCTGAGATTAAAACTTTTTTGCAGGGGGTGTCTCATGCAGTCCCCCCTTACCATCCTCCGTTTCCCTGGTGTGATTTAAATTTGGTCTTGGATGTCTTGCAGTTGACTCCATTTGAACCTTTGAGAGAGAGAGATCTCTTCGCTTCCTGTCTTGGAAGGTGGTTTTTCTGGTCGCGGTCACCTCCATCCGGCGGGTCTCTGAGTTGGTGGCTCTCTCTTATCGTTTCCATTTCTGACTCTTCACCAAGACAAGACAGTGGTCCGCACGGTGCCCTCTTTTTGGCTGAAGTGGTTACGGCCCTCCACGTGAATGAGGATATTGTCATGCCGTCTTTTTGTCCTTCTCCCAGTCATCCGAGGGAGCGTGTCCTCCACAACCTGGATGTTGTCAATGCTCTGCGGATTTATTTTTCTATCACTGCTTCCTTCGGGCGGTCGGATTCCCTCTTATCCTTCTTGAGGGTCCCAGGAAGTGTTTGGCCCTGTTTACACTGAGTTTTTGCAGGCAGAGAAAATCTGCCTTAGAATTCCTTCAGGCATTTTGAGGCATATTTTGACCTGCCTGCGCTTTTTTTCCCGCATTTTTCGCCTGCGTCCATTAAAGCTAAGGCAAGGACCGCTGTAAAAAAAAATGCAGCGAACAACTCTCAGAAACTAGCACCGCTGGTTTTTATGTGTCCCATTGATTTTAATGGGAGGTCAGAGGCGTAACCACCGCAAGAAAGGACATGGTACTTTTTTTTCCGCGAGCGGCTGAAAGCCGCCCAGGGAAAAATACGCCATTGCCTCCCATTGAAAACAATGGGGGGCGATTTCTGACGTTTTTTGGACCTGATTCCAACGTGGCTTCCGCGGCAAAATCGGCACTAGAAAACCCTGTGTGAACAGGGCCTAAGGACACCATTGCTCTGTGAATTTGAATGATTGCTTGCAAGGCTTATTGCGTCCGGGGAAGGGTTCCCTCTTTCCGTTTCACGGCCCACTCTACCAGAGCGATTGCGACTTCCTGGGCTGTGCGACATTAGGCCTCTGCCCTTCAATTGTGCATGGCGGTCACGTGGTCTTCACTGCACACATTTGTCAAGTTTTACCAGGTGCATACCTATTTCTCTGCAAATGCTTCTCTGGGTCGCAAGGTATTGCAGACATCTCTGAAATACCTTACAATATTGGTCCTGTGTTCTGTTCCCGCCTCTGGAGACTGCTCTAGGACGTCCCACAATGACAAGAAATAACAAGAAAACAGGATTTTTGAGTACTCACCGTAAAGTCCTTTTCGTGTCCAATTCATTGGGAGACACAGCTACCACCCAATTGTTTTCAAGGTTTTTTTGCATTTACGGTTGTCTGTTTGATGGATTACCCTCTCATGTTTGACATACTTATCTTACCTTGTATCTGCTTCTCCTACTGCTTGCGGACAAACTGAATAGCTCAATGTCTGTGGGCAGGGCATATCCTGTACGAGGAGTCACTTTTTTATTTCATAGTTTCAAGCCCCTTCGTGGCAACAGCATATACCCACAGCCTGTGTCCCCCAATGAACTGGACAAGAAAAGGATTTTACGGTGAGTATTTAAAAAATTCTGTTTTTATGACACACTGACATCTGCTGTGAATAAAAGAAAAAGTACCTGCATGCCTCTGGACTGCTCACTAGATGACGCTCAGAAGCGGTTATTTTTTATTTGGCTAGCTCTGTACAGCACTATTCTTTTCATTCTGCTAGGGCTTGCTCTGGGCGGGATTACGATGTAAAGGATTATAGTTCCCATGATTCCTCTCTCTTCTCACAGACATTGCCTCTTGTTACAGTTGCCTGCATGCTCCTTTATTACAATTTGTAAGCTAATGCTGTAATTACTCACTGTCTGCCACTAAGAGACGGCTCTGCTGTTCTGCTTCTAGACTGTGCACTATCTGCTGACCAGCATGTGAAACGTCCCTCCAGAGATAGGGAGGGAGGGGGAGATAAGAGGCATGCGATTTCCTAAATTTCAGGGAGGAAAAAGGAGACAGAGTGCAGGAAGTGACACGAACAGTAGATAAACACCAGGCGCATGGTCATGTGACTGCATGTGAGACTTTCTTACAATGACATTTAGCTACAGATAGTACATTAGAAAGTGACTGATATTACTGCAATTAAACGATCTGCAGACAATTTTTAAAGATTAGAAAATCCTTTTAAATTGGTTGTCTGGGTTGCACAAGCTTTTCTGATTAATAAGGTGTTCCGACAATGTGCTGACAATCTGCTGACAATCTGCCGTCAATGCCAAAGGAAGTTGCCAGCGAGTCCTTATTTTCCCTGCAGCAAAACCAATTGAACTAGGTCGTCTAGAGGGAGAAACGCTATTTACAATGACTTTCCCCTCTAGCTAACAGATGGGGGTTCCCAAGTGGGTACAATGTCTATAACCTCTGTTGACTTTAATAGGGCATAGTAGACAAACCCTTTATTTTGCCTGTAGCCATCAGGTATGTCATATGTTGAGCAGACAATTTGGATATTTACATGCTAATAAGAATAGTTGGCACTTTGAGCGCTGTGTTTAGTGTATTTTGTGACATGGAGCTGCCCACCGTGTCAGCGTGATTTGTTTAATGGTAGATCACTATGCAGTGCGATCTACCATTAAACAAGATCCCATCTATTTTTGTTTCTGCATGTGGTATTTGCTGCAGCCACATAAATAGCCTGATTGGCGACATGAAAGGGTTAAAGTCGCAATCTGGGTAAAACTGACGCAGAGGTGGATGTTGATGTCATAAATGTGTCAGATGTATTGCGGGCCCTCGGACATGGTACAAACTGACAATGTGGCCCTCAGACCAGAAAGGGTTGTGCATCCCTACACTACATTATCACATATTATTATTAGTGCATGTACTTCTGGTTTTGCCATCATTTCAAATATTTTGTGACCAGAGAACCCTCCTTAATAGACCATGTTGGAAAGGCATAGTGAATATGTGGATAAGATATTGGTTATGCTAAAAAGTGGTCAACTTGAAAGTGAAATAGCTGAGCACATTCAACTAACTACTGTACATCTGAATTATTTGCCCTCTTCGACAGATGTGAATATGCGAGAGCTTGGCTTAGAAGGAGTTTTGCTGAGCCTTTTAGACAGAGAGAGTGACCTGCAACTGCGTCAAGATGTGAAAGAAACCCTCCTACACATGCAGAGCTGTACAGGACTCCGCCGTCTTTCTTTCTGGCTGCGGCTGCACAAAGATATTCTCTCGGCTTCTGCAGGTGAAGTTCAATTAAATGAGAGTTAAATGGTCACAATTTTTTAACAAACTTTGCATGAATCAATAGTTTGAGCGAATATAGGAAACTTTGTATTATATCTTATTAAAGAAAAAAATCCTCTTTTTCCAATTATCAGGCTCCTTTCCTAACCCCTGCTTCCTAACTGTTCACTCACTCTGAATTTAGTTCTTTTTCCGTCTCCTCAAGATGAGAGATGGACCATCAGCTCACTGAGGGATCAGGTTACAGCTGCCCATAAAAGTCTATAGAGGAGGGAGCAGGAGCAGAGTGAGAGAGAGGCAGAGAGAGACACACACGCTGCTGTAGCTTCTAGTAAGTGTTATATCTTACCCCAGTGCTGGAGTCACAACTACACTGTTAATTACTGCTGTATTGTCGTCTCAATGCTGCTGCAGCTTCTAGTAATTGTTATATCATACCCCAGTGTTTTATTCACAGCTACTCTGCTCATTACTGCTGTATAATGTCTTCTATGTTGCTTTTTCTATATATACGATAGATAGAGAAGAGAATCCTGCTCCCCTATCCCTATGTGTGCAGTGTATAGAAGACATGATAGCAGTCAACTAGCTTAGAGAAAGCTTGAGAATTAGAAATAGAGCCTGCAGAGAGGAAACTGCTAAAAAAAAATGTCATATAATGGCCAGAAATAGTTATTGCTCATGTGAATACATATGACAGTTTATTATGAGAAGTCACATGAAAGGTTAAGTACGCTTTAAGGATAGGCTTAGATTGGAAAATAAATTGTGTAATATGCAATTGTGACATATATAAGAGCCTTTTTGTCCACTTAGATTTTGCTGCAGTTGCCTCAGTGGATACTACTCCAGAAGAAGACTGCGAGCAATCCTGCTCTGACTCTGTGCTAACATCCAGAAAAGAAGAGGCCTCTACCCTAACAGTTAGTCCACGTTGGCACACAAGAGTGTTTTCAATGGAATGTGTTAGTATGCTAGTGTCACAGTGTGCGGGAGAGGGAGGTACACACTTCAACATGGTTGAGGCCCAGGAGATGAAGCACAAGGAACCGGACAGTAAGTGACAAAAGTATGGTTTTTTTACAAATTGATAGAATATATTTTCTATTGTTTTTTTTGTAAGCTATTTGATTTTCCTGCCTTTTCTATCAAATGTTTATTTTTTCACCCATTAGTTCTTGCAAATTATGTTATACAACGGATTACCTTGTAGTTCGTCAGTGGGCTGTAATTTAAGTTACTCAGATATCCCTGACTTTTTTTTAACAATAAAAATCTATTCAACAAAAAATTATTTTATGCTAAAAAGACAGGCTTCCAAAAGATTAAAACTCACAATAACATAAAATCTTGACAATTCTAAAATAGTGTATAGGTTTGGATCGGATGGTTAAAGTGGTTTCCCACCTTCTGACAACTGATGACCTATCCACCCCGTAGGTCATCAGTACATGATCTGTGGGGGTCCGACACCCGAACCCCGCACAGATCAGCTGGTCCAGTGTCTCCGTGCACTGGACGAACATGCCGGAAGCACTTCGCTCTGGCCACGGAATAGCGACCGAGCTGCAGTACTGCAGCTCTGCTCCTATTCAAGTGAATAGGAGCAGACCTGCAGTTCTGCAGTACGACCACTATTTTATGTACGGAGCCAACTGCTTTCGGGCTCCGTACATAGCAGTATGTGCCACAATAACCGGTGCCCGCAGGCCACCAGAGCGGCTTATCAGTGCGGGGTCTGGGTGTCGGACCCGCACCGATGATATACTGATGTCCTATCCGGTGGATAGGTCATCAGTTGTCAGAAGGTGGACAACCCCTTTAAGGTATAAATTTTGTTGGACTATTAGGATTAGTAAAAAATTCTCATTGACCAATACACAACTTATATTGTTTCTCAGGAGATTTCCTGGTTCTGCATCTTCAAGAACTGGTTCGCTTGTCCTTCATGGCAGCCACAGATCATAGTGAGCATCTCCGTCTGGTTGGGCTCCAGGCGCTACTCCAGGTTATACAACGATTTTCCTCTGTGCCTGAACCTGAATTTCCTGGTCATCTTATACTAGAGCAATATCAAGCCAATGTAAGTTGACATTGAATATTCTCACTGGGAAATCCATCAATCAGCTGTGAGAGTTTAGCATCAGGAGAGGTTGGTACAGCAGTTTCTTTGTAGCCAGAGACAGGGACACCGTGCATTAAAAGTCATAACAGGGCTTTGCCTGTGTTTTTATTCTTGTCAAAGAAACAGCCTCTTGTACAACAAGGCAAAATACAAAATAAATCCTGCTCGTCTGAGCACTAACTAAACAAGATATTATCTAACTATACCGAGTGCCTTCCTACCAGGCACTGGACACAAAGTAACACAGGTCTTTACTCACATAGCATACAGGCTACTCCAGCCTTAGTAGTCTCCAGTCTGAGTCAGGGGTGAGACTCCCACACACTGTGTCTGCACCTTTTATACACAGGCTACAGGTGCAGCTAATTGAGCAGCAGCCTTGTCCTACAAACAGAGATGGACTAGGGATTGGGGAATCCGCCCTGCTCTTCTCCAATCCAACTCCAGGCCCTTTTTTCCGGCTTTTCCTTAAGCCGAGATTGGAAAGCTAGAGCTTTCTATTGCAAGAACTACTCATTCCCTGGAGCCTAGGATACATATGACAGGATTCTAGGGGAAATATACCTTCCCTCAATGACTTTACCTGTCACTGTCTCACACAGCATATACTAATACTTTCTCAGGCCCCCTGCACACGACCGTGCCCGTAATCACAGTCCATTTGCAGGCCGTGCTCCCATATAAAGTATGGGGTAGCACAGTCCGTAAAAAGAAAAATATAGGACTTTTACTATCTTTTGCGGAGCCTTTCTACACCACGGACACCTTTCCATAAATATATGGAAAGGTGTCTGTGGGCAATAGAAGTGAAAGGGGCTGCAATTATGGACCATAATTACGGATGAATTCTATGGTCGTGTGAATGGGGCCTGAGTGTAATATTTATATCATTAACTTTTTCTGTTGACAGGTTGTAGCTGCAGTAAGACCAGCTTTCAACTCAGATTCTCATCCTGATGTCACTGCTAAGGCCTGCCAGGTAAATAATGATCTATATTCTTTGTAAAGTACATGGTTTTATGGTTGTCACAATTAAAAAGTATGCAGTCCCCTTTCTGACTAGCACTAGACTTCCTGATTTCTTATCATAGTGTCCAGATCAATTTGTTGGGCAACATGGTCTGCCTTTCGGACAGGTCCCCACAGATGGTCTAGATTCAACAAAACTGGTGCCAAGAAGGTAACCAGGTCCTCTCGAACACCTGTACTACTGTTTCTCATACCCAAGGACCTTCCTTTCTAGTGTGGGCCATATGGTCACCCACGCGCTGTATCTTCCAGTGATTACCGATATGCAATATCTAGCTAGATCAAGTACGAAACACTCATCTGGCACGTTAGTGCTGAAACTATCTAAACTTCTCCTAGGCCCAGTTGGTGAGAATAAGCCCTTTTTGGTTCATGCTCTTGCTCCCCTCCCACTGTTCCCTAGAGAAATTACACCAATATTTTTTAGATTACGCCATTAGTACCCATTTTCCTATTGTGTGGAATGCCTTTAAGGCATTTGTACATGGTACGCTGACGTTAGCCATTAATGAACTTAAAAAGGGCTTTGCGCACCACCAGCTACAGATTGAACATGATGGTTTAAAGCGGAACTCACTGATATGAGTGAAACATATACAGCTCTTGTGCTATATAAATAACAGGATATATATATATATATATATATATATATATATATATGTGTGTGTGTGTTCATCCCTCATACAGGTTTGCAGTGCATGGCTGGCTAGTGGAGTAGTGAAGGACCCATCGGACTTGCACAGAATTCAGCAGCTGCTCCTGTCTTCTCTGAGCAGAGTGCAAATGATGAAAGAAACCTCAAGTGTATATAGTGAAAGCACCACTACTATGGAGACATTGGCTGTGCTGAAGGCCTGGGCAGAAGTAAGTTAAATGCAAGTTTCCATTAAGCGTGTAAAAACAAACCTTGTCATTAGCGTTCCGTACTGTAATAGCACAGCGCTACCCATACCTTATGTGGGTAGACATTCCGGAGTCCATTAAAGGACCCTTGGACTGTCTGTTTTGTTTATGCCATTTTGTTAGGGCAAATAACTTAATTTTTATTTGGGTCACATGATGCATCATTCCCATCCATCGTTTTATCAGTATTTTTCATTCTATGTAAAGATTATGTGACACATCACTTAGTGACAACACTCGCAAACAGATGCCTGTTTATAAATAGGGAATAGCCTCTGCCATCATGAGTTCTGTATTTACAGGATCCATAAACAATATGAGAAATCGGTTTTAATCCATATTGCACCAGTTCCTAACAGATCCCACTGAATTATAATAGGTCTATCAAGTTTTTTTTTGTTTTTTTTAGTTGGGCAGAATAGTGCAGAAGACTAGCCTGTTTTTGCCAATCAAAAAGCAATGGAAACCTGATGGAATAGAATCTAATGCACATAGTTTTACATAAGGAAGTGAAGCCTCACATATATTCTGACCAGGGTAAAAAATTTGTCAAATAAATAACAGCCACTAGCTACAGAAACCATACTGTAATAGTGAAAACAGGGAGTACATCGCTTTAAAGGGGTTTTCCAGCCACTAAAAATTGATGGGTCAGGGTCCGACTCCCGGGACCCCCGCCGATCATCTATTTTGAAGGGGCCGCAGCACCCGTACGAGTGCTGCTACACCTTCATTCCTCCTTGCTCGCTGTGTATCGTCAACACGCATTTAGTGCCAATTCACAGGTATTGCAGCCTTCTCCCATTTCTGGCTGCAATACCTGTGAATCGCCGTTAAATGCATGTCGACGATACACAGTTAGCAAGAAGAAATAAATACGAGCGTTGCTGCCCCTTCAAAAGAGCTGTTCGGCGGGGGTCTTGAAAGTCGCACCCCGACTCATCAGCTATTGATGGCCTATCCTGAGGATAGGAGGCTGGAAAACCCCTTTAACATTATACGTGTTAGGTTCTTCTGTATGTATTTATCATCTCACAGCAATTATCCTTCATAATTTCAACCTTACAAATTCAAAATGTCTTTAATAGGTCTATATTGCAGCAGTGGAAAGAACAGGACCTGAAGGAGGGTCTGTTTGTATCCCTGAAGATAGTCTACTTTCCTTGGTACAAGCTGATATTTCTACTCTAAGCAAGTTGTGGTTGTCAGCTTTGCAAGATCATGCATTGCTTACGCTGCCTCCAGAGTGCAGCCATCAGCTTCCTTCACCCGGTAAGTGTAGCCTGCAAACCTTTAATTGATATTGGTTCCCTTGTCTTTTGCTTTGAGAACACCGATATGACTCCCACAATTAGGAGGTGAAAAAATGCTTAATTTTTATGTGGACCTTTTATTTTTGTCATAGCATTTACTTGTTGACCTTCATAAAAGGAGATTAAAGGCTATGTACACATTTGAAAGTGTTTTTGGTTTTAAATAAAAATGTCAGTCAGTGTGTTTGGTGCAACTTTCAATTTAGTTTTTTTTTTTAATTATTTTTACTTTTTGAGATACAGCTGTTCTGTATCCTGTATACAGAGCAGCTGTATCTTTTGCTAAGACCTGAATCCATCAGTCCCGTCGACCTGACAGGTTCAGTGTCAGCGGGATCCACCTGTAATCTATCACATCTAAGTTATGAACTTAGATGTGATGGATAACAGGTGGATCCTGCGTGTCAGAGACATGCAGGACCCGCTTTCACTGAACCCGTCAGTCCCGCAGACCTGACGGGTACAGAATTCAGTGAACGATACAGCTGCTCTGTATACAGGATACAGAGCAGCTGTATCTCAAAAATAAATACTAATTTGAAAGTTGCACCAAACACACTGACGCTTTCAAAGGTTTACATAGCCTTTAACCCCTTCCCGCAAAATCACGTACAGTTACGTGATGGGAACTGGTGTTTTAACGCAATTCACGTAATTGTACGTGAAGGAGATTGAGCTGGCTCAGGAGCTGAGCCAGCGCCATCACCGCCGGGTGCCAGCTGTTACAGCTGGCACCCTGAGGTATCGGCCAGGACCGGAGTTAGCCTCCTATCCGGCAGATTAACCCCTCACATGCTGCGTTCAATAGAGATCGCAGCATGTGAGGAGTTTTAGCCACCGGCACCCCAGCAACGTGATCGCTGGGTTGCCGGTGGCTGCAAAGGTGATCAGAGGCCTAATACATACCTCCCGGTCTGCCAGCAACGAAAGCCTCCTATGCCCCGCTTGGCGGCTGGGCCTATAAGGCTTTCGTACCATCAGCAAGATGGCGCCGGCTCAGCTTCCGGCTCAGAAGCTGAGCCAGCGTCATCAGCAGTGGGTGTCCGCTGTATCGGCAGGAACCAGAGCTAGCTCCGATTCCTGCCATTAACCCCTTCGATGCAGCGATACAATGCGATCGCTGCATCTTAGCGGTATGTAGCAAAATCGGCAGCCTGCCATGCAATGTCAAGGCTGGCGACTGCTACTATAAGCAGCAGGAGGCCTAACAATGACTTCCTGTATGCCATTACGGAAGCCAATTAGGCCCCGTCCGGAGGCGGAGCCTGATCAGCTTGCTGTCAGTGAACAACTGACAGTTCTAATACATTACACTACATAGATAGTGCAATGTATTAGAACATCAATCAAACAGTTGGAGCTTCAAGTCCCCTAGTGGGACTAAAGAAAAGTGTAAAAAAAAGTACAAATAAAAGTTGTAAATAATGCAATAAAAGTTTCAAGTAATAACATAAAACACAATCGCCCTTTTTTACTTATCAAGTCCTTTATTATTGAAAAAAATAATAAACCATACATATTTGGTATCGCTGCGACTGTAACGACCTGAACTATAAAAATATTATGTTATTTATCCCGCACAGTGAACGCCATAAAAAAAAACTAAAAAATACTGCCATAATTGCTGTTTTTTTGGTCACTTTGTCTTCCAGAAATTGAAATAAAAAGTGATCAAAAAGTCGCATGTATCCAAACATGGTACCAATAAAAACTATAACTCGTCTCGCAAAAAACAAGCTATGAAAAAATAAAATTAGTTCAGTCTCCAATAAGTCAGGAAAGAAAAAATATGCAGTTGTGCCAACCCGAGGGGAACATTTCATCTGTTTCAAGTGGTGAATTATTAAGGCCCCTAAAATTAGGGAACCAGGAAGGGGAGGGCCCAAACATATCTGCTGGAAGCGACGGTTCCCGTATTATACCAGGACAACACTTCCCAGCAAAATTCCCCCAAACTGCAAAGGTGCAGAATGTGGACCAAAAGGGGGATAAGAAAGGACATTTATCAGTGTGACACTGGCCTGTGCAGAAAGGATTGCTCCACAGCATAACACACATATATGGATTATTTTTTTTACCCTATTATAATACCACCTGACTATGCCCCTGATGTACTCTGCCCGGCTTACATGTGCCCCCACATTATAAACGGAAACACCAGTAAAACTCCAACCAAAACTACTACCAAGCAAAATCCACCCTCCAAAAGCCAAATGGTTCTCCCTCCCTTCTGAACCTACAGAGTGTCCAAACATCAGTTTACTTCCACATATATGGCGTCGCCATACCCAGGAGAACCCTTATAACAATTTTTGGGGTGTGTGTCTCCAGTGGCACAAGCTGGGCACCACATATTTGCCACTGAAATGGCATATCTGGGGAAAAATTAAAATTGTTACTTTGCACCTACCGCAGCGCATTCATTCATGGAAAATACCTGTGGGGTGAAGATGCTCACTAAACCTCTTAATAAATGCCTTAAGGGGTACAGTTTCCAAAATGGGGTTACTTCTCAGGGGTTTCTTTTATTACTTCACATCAGAGCCTCTGCAATTGTGAACCAATACTTTGTAGTCAAATTAGGCCTCAATTTCGCATGGTACGCTTTCAATCCTGAGCCCTGTTGAATGTCCAGGAAAAAGATTAGGGCCATACGTAGGGTGTTTCTAAAACCGGGAAACACAGCATAATAATTAGAGAGCTGTCTTGTTATCGTGTCACAAGATGGGCACCACATATTGGCATATCTATGGAAAAATTCCCATTTTCACTCCGCAACATCGAGTGCACACTAATTTCTGCAAAACACCTGTGGGGTTAATATGCTCACTACACCCCTAGGTGAATACCTTGAGGGGTGTTGTTTCTAAAATTGTGTCACTTCTGGGGATCCACTGTTTTGGTCCCACAGGGACTTTGCAAATGTGACATAGCGCCCAGAAACCAATCCAGCATAATCTGTACTCCAAAAGCAAATGGCGCTACCTCCCTTCTGAGCCCTAGTCTGTGCCCAAACAGCAGTTTGTGACCACATATGGGGTATTGCTGTACTCGGGGGAAATTGCTTTACAAATGTTGGGGTTCTTTTTTTCTTTTATTTGGTGAGAAAATGAAAAATTTTGAGATAAAACTACGTCTTATTGAAGAGAAAGGTTTTGTTTTTTATTTTCACTGCCCAATTCTAATAAAATCTATGAAACACCTGTGGGGGTCAAAATGCTCACTACACCCCTAGATGGATTCTTCAAGGGGTGTAGTTTGCTAACTTTTTGGCGTTTTTACTGTTTGGTCCCTCAGGGTATTTGAAAATGCGACATGGCCTCCGCAAACCATTCCTGCTAAATTTGAGTTCCAAAAGCCAAATGGCACTCTTTCCCTTCTGAGCCCTGCCGTATGTCCAAACAGCCGTTTATTACCACATGTGGGGTGTTTTACTCAGGAGAAATTGCTTTGCAAATGTTGTGGTGCTTTTTCTCCTTTAGTCCTTGTGGAAATTAGAAAAAATTAGCTAAAACTACATTTTCTTTGAAAGAATGTAGATTTTTATTTTCACGGCCTACTTCCAACCATTTCTGCAAAAACCTGCGTTGTCAAAATGCTCGCTATACTCCTAGATAATTTCCTCAATGGGTGTAGTTTCCAAAATGGGGTCACTTTTGCGGGATTTCCACTGTTTTGGCATCGCAAGAGCCCTTCAAACCTGACATGGTGCCTAAAATATTTTCTAATAAAAAGGAGGCCCCCAAATCCTCTAGGTGCTCCTTTGCTTCTGAGGCCGGTGCTTAAGTCTATAAGCGCACTAGGCCACATGTGGGATATTTCTAAAAACTGCAGAACCTGGGCAATAAATATTGAGTTGCGTTTCTCTGGTAAAATCTTCTGTGTTACAAAAAAAATAGATCAAGAATGAATTTTTGCAAAAAAAATATGAAATTAGTAAATTTCACCTCTACTTTGCTTTAATTCCTGTGAAACGTCTAAAAGGTTAAGAAACTTTCCAAATGCTGTTTTGAATACTTTGAAGGGTGCAGTTTTTAAAATGGGGTGACTTATCGGCGGTTTCTAATATATAAGACCAGAAAAGTCACTTCACAACTGAACTAGCCCCTGTAAAAATAGCCTTTTTAAATTTTCTTGAAAATGTGAGAAATTGCCGCTAAAGTTCTAAGCCTTGTAACGTCCTAGAAAAAAAAAGGATGTTCAAAAAACGATGCCAATCTGAAGTAGACATAAGGGGGATGTTAATTAGCAACAATTTTGTGTGGTATAACTATCTGTCTTAAAAGCAGAAACATTTAAATTTAGAAAAATGCTAATTTTTGCAATTTTTCGCTAAATGTTGGAGTTTTTCACAATTAAATACGGAATGTATCGAGCAAATTTTGCCAGTAACATAAAGTCCAATGTGTCACGAGAAAACAATCTCAGAATCGCTTGGATACATAAAAGCATTTCAGAGTTATTAGCGCATAAAGTGACACGTCAGATTTGAAAAAATTGCTGTGTCCTTAAGGTGTTAAAGAGGTTTTTGAGACTTTGATATTTCTGGCCTATTCTTAGGATGTATTTAATGAGTGGCACCTTCTGGCACCCCAACGATCTGTTGAATGAAGGGGCTTGAGCAACGTGTCTCCTAGATATCTAGTGGAGTTTAGTTTGAATTTGTTTTTGTTTCGGGGCGTGGCTTGGCGGTCGATCCGAATGGCCGCGTGAGTACTGAGCTCCTGCACCAGAATCTACAAAAAAGCTACTAAAGCCTCAGAACCAGCACAACTTCTTGCTGAAATCAGTTCCCCACACAGACCGGAACACTAACCCGACATGCCGAGACGTCGGAGGCCCGTTCCGAGACCTACCAAGCTCACGGACTTCTTCCCGCCACGGCATGCAGAGGAAATCCAAGATGGAGGAGACTCGTGCTCCTTGGCGGGCTCCCTTACCTCCGAACCACCTTCACACTCACCGCATTGCCTCCATAAGGCCACAGCTACTCAGAGGAGAAGTGCCTCGGTCCCGATGACAGCTCCTCCACTCACTGCAGCAAAGACGAGGAAAAAGATACAGGGTTTCCCAGCTTCAGCCCTCGCTCATTCAGGAAGACGGGGGCGCCATCTCCAATCATCAGCACTTACCTCTGCATCTCCGTCGCCGCCATTGCCGAGCTCTAGGAGTTCGTCTCAAGAGAGGCAGAAATGATTTTCTCCGGCACCTCTAGCGACTCAGGTAGGAGAATGTATAACCCCTGGGGGCCCTTTGTCAGAGGGAAACAATTTAGATGATATGCCCTCCTCAGCTAACTTGGTCACAGAGCTTGCAATGAAGACCATGCTTCAGGCTCTTAGCACCTCTCTGCAAGCAGGATTTGCTAAAATGTTACATCCCTTGTCATCAGCAATACAAGATGTAGAACTGAGAGTTCAGCATGCTGAATCCAAACTAAGTGAATTTGTCGTGTCTCATAATGAGATGATTGATGCACACTACGACCTAGAAACAGAAGTTACTCAGTTAAAGGCAAAAATGGCTGACCTAGAGGACAGATCCCGTAGAAACAATATTAAGATCAGAGGGATCCCTGAAGAGGTCGCTGCGTCCGATCTGCTTAAATTTGCACAAGAATTTATTAAAACCATGCTTCCTGGATGTTCCCCGAGGGATATTATTATAGACCGAATTCATAGACTTCCAAAACCAAAACATCTTGCGGACGAAATACCACGCGATGTAATAGCCCGTATTCATTTTTATCATATCAAGGAACAATTGATGTCATCGCTCAAGAAAAAAGAGGCTACGCCAGCACAATATAGTATGATATCCATTTTTACAGATCTCTCAGCGGCGACGATGCAGTTACGAAAATGTTTGGCCCCTATAACAAATGCCCTACGGGTCAACAAGATCTTATACCGCTGGGGATTCCCGGTCCGCCTAATTATTCATCGGAATAATTCTCTACACGTGATCCGAAGCATCTCAGAGGGAGTGGAATTGCTGAAAGCTTGGGACATAACGATACAGCTACAAGAACAACCATCTAACCACCCCCCCCAAAGAATAAGAGATGAATGGCAGATGGTGGATCATCGGAAGCAACACAAAAGATGAAAGAATTGATATGTGTCTTCTTCTCTCCCCTACCTCTGCTGGTCGATGACGTGACGGAATATTCTTCATCGAAGGCTTAACCGAAGCTTAGCTAATATTGGTGTAGTTGCGGTCATGTTGGCCCGACATCAAGCTGACTGTCTTTGCCCCTTTTCTGATGAACAGTTTTATCTGTTCATGGTTCGTGCTAGATTTATATAGAATCTATTGTTCTTTGTTTATTTCTTTTTTATGTTTTTGTGCTAGCAGCAGAGAAACCTATTGTGAATATGATCGGCAGGAAATTAATGAGCTGAACACACTATACACAGGTAAAGGGGAAACAAAATTATTACCTCCTCAGGTAGGACAATACACAGCTTCTCTTTACAGGTATGATGGTTATTAAATTAGCCTCACTTAACGTTAACGGTCTTAACAGTCCGCATAAAAGAGCACATATGTGGCAAGAAGCTAAATCTATAGTATGCGATATTCTATGTGCCCAAGAAACACATTTATTACAAACAGATGCGAATCGCATCAATCACCATTTATTTCCTCATACATTCCAAGCACATTACACGGCCAAGTCCAGGGGAGTTTTAATAGCTGTAAAAAACTCGGTTGCTTTCCAAAAGATTCAGGCCCATATTGACCCAAATGGTAGATACATTATATTAATCTGCATGATTAACAACATAACTTATACAATTGTAAACGTTTATGCTCCCAATCGTCACCAAATTCGTTTCCTTCATAAAATATTCCGAATAGTGAACAAATTTCGCCAAGGAAGGGTGATAATCTGTGGAGACTTTAACGCTATAGTTGATGTTTCTCTGGATACCACGAATCCCACGCGGCAATCTCAGGCTCAACTTGGACCTTTGGTATTAAAACAAGAACTATATGATGTTTGGCGGGCTCAACATAGCACAGAGAAAGATTACTCTTTCTACTCCACAACCCATAATAGCTACTCCCGCATAGATATGTTTCTAGTGGACAAAGAATCGCTCTTTTCTACTACAAAATCGTCTATAGAGACCATTAAATGGTCGGATCATGCGGTAATAACCTTGACAATTGAGGAGAGTAATATAGCCAACCCTACCTACCTCTGGAGATGCAACCCTTTTTTACTGTCCCATTCGGAACATAAACAAACTATTGCTAGTGACCTTCGGGAATACTTCCAACAAAACGACAATTCCCAAATCAATGATTTTACCCTATGGAACGCCCACAAAGCCTTTATTAGAGGTACTCTCATTCGCTTGGGACATATAGTTAAAAAACAGAAAATGGCCTTAATCTCTTCCCTTACAGCAGAAATTCACCACATGGAAACCCAAAATAAAATTAGGCAGACGCCACAAAACGCTGAAAAGCTTTTCACTCTCCGACAACGCCTTAGATGCAGTTTACTCTCAGATTATGAGAAGAACCTCAAAAAAACCAAAACGAGGTATTACTCACAGAACAATAAGGCCGGCAAGCTGCTGGCAGCTAGACTGAAGGCGCAATACCAAAAATCCAAGATCCCATTTCTGACAGATCCCCTCACCCAAATGAAAATAACACACCCCACAGACATTGCTAACCAATTTCGAGCTTTTTATGCTTCTTTATATAATTTGGAAAAAGACCCTTTCTCCCCACATCCGTCGGAAGTAGACATCCAAGCCTTTTTGCAAAAAATAAATCTACCTCACCTTTCTGAGACCCAATTGGCTAGTTTAAATGCCCCGTTCTTAGAAAAGGAAATTTCTGATGTTCTTAAACTAATGCCCAACGGCAAATCCCCTGGCCCAGATGGACTTACCAATATGTATTATAAATCATTACAGGGAACATTATTGCCGTATATGTGTAGATTTTTTCAGAAAGCAATGGACTCGGGATCTTTGCCAGCCGAAAACCAAGCTGCCTTAATCGTCACCATTCCGAAGCCAGGGAAAACTATAGATGCCCCTCAAAACTTTCGTCCTATCTCACTATTAAATGTAGACGTTAAAATATACGCAAAAATACTTGCTATGAGACTGGCCCCCCTACTGCCCACGCTGATCAAGGAAGACCAAGCAGGATTCATAAAGGGTAGACAGGCCTCAGACAATACTCGTAGAGTGCTAGGGATTCTACACACTATAGAACAATCAGAGATACCTTCGGTAATGCTAGCCCTAGACGCTGAAAAAGCGTTTGATCGTATCCATTGGGGATATGCCTTTTCTACGTTGGGAAAGATGGGGTTCAAAGGATGTATAATCGATGCTATCAAAGCTCTATATTCGTGCCCGTCAGCCCAAGTATATACTAACGGACTGCTGTCTGACACTTTCCAAATTACAAACGGTACTAGACAAGGTTGCCCTCTATCCCCCCTTGTGTTTATACTATCTATGGAACCCCTAGCCCACATTCTACGAACACACACAAATATTCATGGTATATGTATTGACAATCAAATTCATACAATCTCCTTATATGCAGATGACATTATACTTTCCTTAGCCTCCCCAGAGGATTCTTTAGAAGCCACCTTAGATTGTATTCAGAAATTTGGGCAAGTCTCACTATACAAATTAAATACCCAGAAGTCCCAAATATTACCACTAAACATTTCTCCCTCTGTACTCCATTTCCTTAAGTATAGATATCCATTTGACTGGAGAGATAAAGGTATCACATACCTGGGTATAACTCTAACAAAATCCCACAAGTCGTTATACAGATCTAACTATGAGCCCCTTTTACAAACAATCCAGGTTGAAATGGCTAGATTACATAAATTTGAAGTGTCTTGGATAGGCAGGATTGCAGCCTTTAAAATGTTATTATTACCTAAACTGTTATACCTGTTTAGAACGGTCCCAATAGCCGTTCCAAAATCCTTCTTCAAATGTATCCAACAAGCTATCATGAAATTTATTTGGTCTTTTCGCAAGCCACGTGTTGCAACACATATTTTGACCAGAGATAGAAGATCAGGGGGATTGGGTATACCAGACATTTATGCCTATTATTCTTCCACTTTGGTGGCACTTTTCAGTCCGGGTTGGGCGGCCAATCTCTCAGTGCCTTGGGTTCAAATAGAAACATCATATGTATATCCTTCTAGCTTGAAAGCCCTCATGTTTCTCGAGTTTTGGAACATAGCCACGCCTTCACAAGTATCCCCATTCACTAAAGCAGCCCTTGGGTGTTGGTCCTATATACAACAACACTCCACTAATCGTACGCCTCTTACCAACTCGCAAGTTCCTTTAGAAGTATTGGAATTGGCCATTCCTCATTTAAATTTAAACAAATGGAAGTTGGGGGGAATCACCCAAATATCGCAGTTGTACTGTAATGATGTATTGAGCTCCTTTGAATATTTAAAGCTCACATACTCCCTTCCAAGAAGCGATTTTTATAAATATCTACAGGTCAGACACTTTATATCAACCTTAAAAAATGTCCATCCTATCTGTAATGCAAAACTTTTCAGCTTGCTGGCCAAAAATACTAAGATACTTAAAGGGGTTTATGATACACTGTCAGGGCACACTGACTTTCGTAAAACTCATAATGTTCTATTATGGGAGCGGATGTTGGGTAAATCATTTGGAGAGGAAACATGGAGGAAAGCATATAACCAGATCCATAGTTCATTGCAATGTAGCTCCCAGGTAGAAGCGGCTTTGAAAACTCATCTACAATGGTACTACACCCCGGATAAATTACATATCATGTTCCCAGATGTTTCAGAAACATGTTGGAGGAGTTGTGGCAATAGAGGCACGCTATTACATGTATTATGGGAATGTCCAGTAATACTAAGCTATTGGAAAGAGGTATTTGCTTTACTAGAGTCCTTGTTTGGAACACGGATTCCTGTATCCCCTCATTTAGCTCTACTGTTCTTAAATATGGAAGACATCCCTCCGAAAGATAGAATACTGTCATGTAAAATATTGGCTATGGCAAAGCTAGTTGTAACTAGGCATTGGAAGAGTGCTGATACACCCACTCAGGCGGAATTGTTGTTACTAATCAATTCTTCTTATGCTTATGAAAGAATAATTGCATATGGCAATCTTAGTTTCCCTAAATTCTCCAACGTCTGGAATTGCTGGATAACCAGCCCTCTATGCCACCAAATATAGCTCTTACACAAGCAACTAATACCATATTATTATTATCATTCTTCTTCATAAGATACCTTTTGAAGATATACAAGCTGCTAGCGATGTTGTTGTTTTGTTATATTGTTGTATTGTTATACTATTTTACCGACACAAAGCTGTTACGATGAATAAGATGCTGTAATTTTTCTATATATATTCAACATGCTGCGACATGTATATTATGCATCTACTCTTTCTGAAAAAATTAATAAAAATGATTGAACAGAATTTGTTTTTGTTTCATGACGGTTTCTTTTCTAGAAGTATCTGTATTATATTCTGTTGGTGTGCTAGTTTAAGAGTAGTTTCCTCCACCATGAAACCATCAAGTATTCATGGGTGCCTCACCCACATATCTTTTAACTTTTTCCTTCATTATTTCATTGCTTTTTCAGATGGAGCGTTCTACACTTCCGAAACCTGTGATGCAGCTAGGCCGCACTATCTCACATCCTGGGCTCCCATTCTACATGCTACCTCTCTGTGGCTTAGAAACACTGGTTTCCTACTTGCAGACTCCGATGAACCTGGCAGCCAGCTTTCCCGACCTGTCACTCCGACTTCTATGGGACAGGAGCACAGTACCAGGGAACCAGTCAAGTCTCCTGAAGATTTGAACTCAGAAAGATTTCACCTAATTCTTGGTATGTGGTTAATATATTAGTCACATACAAATAAGTAGAAAAAAGTACCGGTAGATGGCCACTGCCCAATAGCAGTGAGGTAGATGAAAAGACCAAACCCAATCAGATAAAAAGATCCTTCCTTAATTAACCCTTAAAATACGTAACTAATTTAGATTTATTTATTTTTTTAAATTATTTCCTCTTATTGCTTATTATACAATGATAAAAGACAGCTGAGGTCCTTATCAATTTTGAGATATGCACAGCTCTTCTTCAGGATCATTGGGAGTTAACAGGAGTTTTGTACTCTCCCTCAAAAGACTCTGTAACGTATGGTGGTCATGAACATTTGATAACTGGTCGTTCGGCTGACCGTTATTTCTCCCAATTCCCATTCATTACATACACCCTTAGCAGTGAATGGGTTATAGTTGTTGTTCAGTTTTCAAGTGGTTAAAGCTCCAGTAAACAATTACTTGAATTATCAGAATTTTAATTTATTATTAAGTTTTCATAAATACTGATGCTAAACGTTCTGCTGGACACATGTTTGAATGCAGCCACCTGTCACAAAGCACAATAGTTCCAATTTTAGAGTTTAACCCAACAGTCACTCAAAATTGCAGAAACTGCCCAGAAAGTGTCACTTTTTTTAATGTAGATATTGCATTATGTGTCATGTACATATAGTTGGTGCATGAAGCAGGTGCCTTAACCCGTTAGTGACCGGCCCATAGTCTTTTTACGTCGGTCACTAACGGGCCTTATTCCGATGCCATAGACTTTTTACGTCGCGGCATCGGAATAAGTAAACAGAGCAGGGAGCTGTCAAATCTCCCTGCTCTCAGCTGCCAGAGGTAGCTGAGAGCTGGGAGCGTCCCTGCTCTGCCGGGTGAGATCGATATTAGTATCGATCTCACCCGTTTAACCCCTCAGATGCGGTGCACAATAGCGTGCACCGCACCTGAGTGGTTTTGGAGAGAGGGAGGGAGCTCCCTCTCTCTCCCACCGACACCCGGCGATACGATCGCCGAGTGTCTGTGTCCCCCATGGCAGCCGGGGGCCTAATAAAGGTCCCCAGGTCTGCTTGGACGACTGCCTGCTAGATCATGCCGGAGGCATGACCTAGCAGATGCCTGTCCGTTTTAAACGGACAGGCATAATACACTGCGATACAAAAGTATTGCAGTGTATTATAATAGCGATCGGAGGATCGCATATTAAAGTCCCCTAGTGGGACTAGTAAAAAAGCAAAAAAAATGTTTTAATAAAGTTAATTTAAAAAAAATGTGAAAAAAAAATGAAAAACCCACTTTTTCCCCTTACAAACTGCTTTACTATTAAAAAACCAAAATAAAGTTAAAAAGTTACACATATTTGGTATTGTCACGTCCGTAACGACCCCGACTATAAAGCTATTACATTACTTAACCCGCACGGTGAACGCCGTAAAAAATTAAATCAAAAACGACGGAAAAATTGCTGTTTTCTGTGAATCCTGACTTTAAAAAAATGTGATTAAAAAGTGATCAAAAAGTCGCATCTACTCCAAAATGGTACCAATAAAAACTACAAGTCTTCCCGCAAAAAAAAAGCCCTCATACAACTGCATCGGCGAAAAAATAAAAACGTTACGGCTCTTCAAATATGGAGACACAAAAACAAATAGTTTTGAAAAAAAAGCGTTTTTACTGTGTAAAAGTAGTAAAACATACAAAAACAATACAAATTTGGTATCATTGCAATCGTAACAACCCGCTGAATAAACTTATTGTGTTATTTATACCACACGGTAAACAGCGTACATTTAGGACGCAAAAAAGAGTGGCGAAATTTCAGATTTTTTTCTATCCCCCCCCAAAAAAAGTTAAGAAAAGTTCATGAATAAATTCTATGTACCCCAAAATGGTGCTATTAAAAAGTACAACTTGTCCCGCAAAAAACAAAACCTTATACAGCTATGTCGACGCAAAAATAAAAAAGTTATAGCTCTTCGAATGTGACAATGGAAAAACGTAAAAAATGGCTTGGTCATTAGGGCCCAGAATGCAAGCAGGGGGAAGGGGTTAAACAAGGAATAAAGGAGAAAAGGCACCCAACATTAAATAATATGTACCTCAAAATGGTGCTATTAAAAAATACAACTTGTCCCGCAAAAAACAAGACCTTATACAGCTATGTCGACGCAAAAATAAAAAGTGTATAGCTCTTGGAATGCGACGATGGAAAAACGTAAAAAATAGCCTGGTCATTAAGGTCTAAAATAGGCTGGTCATTAAGGGGTTAAAGAGTGATTGTAGTTACAAAAAGCTTTTGCCCAGCACATTTTGTTGTGATAGTCTCTCTCCTGCTAGTCTGAAGACCACTCACATAGCCGGTCTATGTCAGCCGTCTTCAGCTTGACAAGGAACGGCGTTCACAGCCGAAGGTGCAGGGCGCTCTGCACCTTAGTTTTGGTAACAGTCTGGGTAGTGGCATAGCTGATTTTTAATTCAAGCAGCAGGACGGCAGAAGATAAAGAAGCATAGACCCTAAGGTGAAGGGGGGAGGCAGACCACATGAAGTCCGGGGTAGTAAGGCAGCATTAGAATTCACTGTTTTTGTAGCAATTGTTATTTATTTTTTAAATGGCAGGAAGAAACTCCTTATGCTGCGTTTTTTTAATAAATAAAAATAAAAGCAAATTAGGTGATTGTTATTTCGTACATAAAGGGAATGGATATTTTGTTTTGCTTTTCCTTCATCAGGCTCAGACGACATCTGAGAGGATTGTAGTATCATAGGCTTTTGTTCACATTTGTGTTGGAGTCTCTATTCGGAGTCTATATCGCAAATTCCACAAATTGTGAGTTAATGGGGTCAAGCAGCAGTGGTATCTATCGTACGACGGATACCGCTCCCGGCCTTGGCTCACTTTATAAACGGAAGCCACAAGGCCGATGTGAACAGAGATTTACTGTATTATCTGCCACCGATTTTACTCTTATTTTGTATTCTAATTTTCTCCACAGGAATTTGTGTAGAATTTCTCTGTTGTCTCCCTGTGGATGCCCCTATGGAGAGAATAGCGGCTTGTCTACGGGCTATGAAAGCATTACTTGGGGGTGTCTGGCCCAGAGCCCATGTAGGGGCTAATAAGGTAAATGTTGATCCTTATAAGGTTCCACATAATTAGCGTTCACACTTTATCATATATTGAGCTATCATGTTGTTTTTGAGAGCAGCAGGCGGTAGAGGGGAACAGTAATACAGGCTGTGAGCGAGGATGAGCCTGCTTACATTGAGTTCTATAAAAGCATTCTTGTCCTTGCATCCACTCGCATGGACGAGCCTGCAGGCTGTTTTAGTGTTCCGTCCTACCACCTACGCTCTGTATACACTCCCAGCAACAAAATTAAGCACAAAGTATATGGCAATGTGTGAACACTAAATGTGCTCACACTTCGACTTAATTTTGGATTTGTGTGGAAACCCTTTAACCCCTTAAGGACACGGCCAATTTTGGCCTTGAGGACAGAACTATTTTTTAATATCTCCCTCTTTGCATCCTGACGCTCATAACTGTTTTATTTTTTGTACGACTTAGTTGTATGAGACTTTCTTTTTTGCGGGACGAGTTGTACGTACCATTTTTGACATCGTTTAATTTCTATAAATTTTTATTTTGGCAAAAAAAAGAAGTTCCGCTGCAGTTTTATTATTTTAATTTTTTACACCATACACCGATCACATAAATAATGTTATACATTTGTTGTACAGGTTGTGACGGTCTTGACATTAAATAAATAGAAATGTCAGCTCACCCTCCCAGGTGCACAAAGAAGACCGCGATCTCCACACTATAGGAACAGCATTCAGGAGGAAAAGATCAGCACTCCTTGTGGAATTTTGAAAATAAATCTTCTTTATTTATTTAGATAGCCAGCGGAAAGCTGAAAAGCTTAAAGTGGACAAAATACATAAAAGAGAGGACGGACGTTTTATGTATTTTGTCCACTTCAAGCTTTTCAGCTTTCCGCTGGCTATCTAAATAAATAAAGAAGATTTATTTTCCAAATTCCACAAGGAGTGCTGATCTTTTCCTCTTGAATACGGTCGTGACAATACCAAATATGTCTATTATTTAAAATTTTGGGACTTATATTTGAAAAAGGTTATTTATTGTAAAAAAAATTGTATTTCTGTGTCTTTTTTTTAACAATTTTTTTTTATTTAACATAAAAAAAAATGTAAAATTAATTTAACTTTTTTTTTAAAATTCCATAGAGGGATTTTTATTTTTATTTTTTAACTGTAATGTACTGGCATATATCTATATGCCAGTACATTAGCCTGTGTACTGATAGTACACAGACAGTTGTTAAGGCATACATCACTATGCCCTAACAGCAAGAAATATGGTCAGACAGCCCTGGGGTCCTTCAATGGGCCCTAGGCTGTCTGGCCATGCAAGTTATGGGCTTTGATCGCATCACAGGAATTTTCTGTGATGCGATCAAAGGGCAGTCCCCCTTCTCTTATTTACTTTAATGCTGCGATCAGCTTTGATCGCGGCATTCAAGGGGTTAACGGCGGGGAGGAGCGGTTTCTCTTCTATCCGTCGTTAGAGCGGGTCTGCGGCTGTGTATTACAGCCGTTGCCCCGCTCATGATTGCGCGCGGACACTGGCTGTCACACAGGACGAGAATGCTACCCGCCGCTCTGGACGAGTATTCTCGTCCTGTGTCTGCAAGTGGTTAAACAACAGTTTTCACTATGCTTGCCCAAGTATATTTGCATACTGTCTAGCACAAAAGCTAAAGTCAATAAACCACTATTGAGTGGTAAAGCAAATTTACTGCCTGAAATAGAACAATTAAAATATTTGTTTAATTGATAAATCATTAAAAATGAGCTATCCTAGCCCTAAACACAATAGAACAGGCTCAGATAGGGCGGTCAGTCATGAAGAGAGGAATACTCGTGTGATGATATTATTCCAACCACCAAGCAAAACCTCTCCCCTAATGATATACTGCACTGACATCCCTCACTCACATAATTTCACATTTTCTTGAGAAAATGTTTGCGCACATCAGTGAACTTCACCAAGGTAATGTTTATTGAACATTACATTGTAATACCAAATACAGTGGTCCCTCAACATGCAATATTAATTGGTTCTGGGAAGACCATTGTATGTTGAAAATATTGTAACGTGAAGCCATTGTAACTTGAGTGACCACTGTACTTGGGAGATTCTTAAATCGAAGGTCCAACTTTTCTGTTTTTTGCCACATGACCTTCAAAATTCTGATTCGCAGAACGCAAAAAAACACATGGAGACTTTTTTTCTGAAAAAACATAGACATTTTTAATTTTTACAAGGAATAAAGGAAAAAAAGAACCACAACATTTGTAAAGAATTTTCTCCTGATTACGACAATGCCCCATATGTGGTAATAAACTTCTGATTGGACCCATGGCAGCGCTCAGAAAGGAAGGCGCGCCATTTGGATTTTGAAGCACGAATTTTGCTGGATTGGTTTTCGGTGCCATGTCGCGTTTGCAACGCCTTGGAGGGACCAAAACAGTAGAAACCCCCCAAAAGTGACCCCATTTTAAAAACACCCCTCAAGGCATTTTTCTAGGGGTATAGTGAGCATTTAGACCCCACAGGTTTTTTGCAGAATTTATTAGAATTAGGCCGCGAAAATTAATATCACAATTTTTTCCACTAAAATGTTGAATGTTCTAATTTTCACAAGGGATAAAGGAGGAAAAAACAACCAATTTTCGTAAAGCGATTTCTCCCGAGTATGGAAATACCCCACATGTGCTCATACGTTTTTTTCATTAGAAATTAATTAACCCTTCAAGGACTGATCCATTTTTTGCTTTCTTATTTTCGTTTTTCACTCCCCGCGTTCTTAGAGCCATAACTTTTTTCTTTTTCCGTGAATAGAGTGGTGTGAGGGCTTATTTCTTGCGGGAGGAGCTGTAGTTTCTATTGACACCATTTAAAGTACCGGTACCATAAAATGGACTGGGAAATTGCAAAAAAATTCTTTGTGGGCTGAAATTGGGAAAAAAATCTGATTCAATTTTTTGGGGGTTTCGTTTTTACATCTTTCGCCGTGCGGTAAAAACGAAATCTTTACTTTATTCTGCGGCTCAATACAATTACGGTGATACCAAGTTGATATTGTTTTTTTTATATTATACTACTTTTACAAAGAAAAATCTATTTGTTAAAATAAAAATTGTCTTGTTTCACCACATTCCGAGAGCCGTAACTTTTTTATTTTTCGGTTGATTGAGCGGTGCGAGGTCTTATTTTTTGCGGGATGAGCTTTAGTTTTTATTGGTACCATTCCTTGGTACATAAAATGTGATCAAAAAGTTGTGTTACATTTTTTTTTGAGAGCTAAGGTGACAAAAAAAAACAGCGATTTTGGCGGTTTAAATTATTTACGTTTTTTACGGTGTTCACCGTGCGGGTTAAATAATTGTATTTTGTAATAGTTCAGCCTTTTACGGACGTAGCAATACCAATTTTGCTTATTTTTTTACATTACATTTTTTTTTTTACTTTCATTTTTTTTTTCTCACTACTAAAAACGTTAATTCTTCTTCACATTTTATTAGTCCCCTTAGGGGACTTGAACCAGCGATCATTGGATCGCTGGTACAATATACTGCAATACTAATTTATTGCAGTATATTGTTATTTTTACAGGCTTCTGTAACCGCACGATCGCTGTTCCTGTCTGTTAGTCCCGGGTATCAGCAGTAATACACAGCTGACACCTGCAGCATATGGAGCGGGCTCAGCACGTGAGCCCGCTCCATACATAACCCCGGCACCATGACGTGCAATTAAGTCATAGTGCGCAAAGAGGTTAATGCACAGCGGATGGTGTGAATATTGCAATTTTTTGCTGATATGCCATTTTAGTGCATAATATGTTGTGCCCAGTTTGTGCCACTGAAGACAAATACCTCATAAAACGTTAAGCGGGTTCTCCCGGGTATGGCGATGCTATATATGTGGGCACAAACTGCTGTTTGGGCACGCTGCAGGGCTCAGAAGCGAGGGAGCGCCATTTTGCTTTTGGAGCGCAGATTTTGCTTGGTAATAGTTCTGTTTGGGATTTTACTGGTATTTCAGTTTATAATATGGGGGTATGTGTAATCTGTGCGGAGCACATCAGGGCATAATAAGAGGGTATAATAATGGGGAAAATAAATAATATTTCATAGATATGTGGTCAGTATCCGCTTTTGGAACGCTCTGCACATTTTGCATCGCCATATTCTGAGAGCCAGAACTCTTTTATTTTTTCTCCTCCGGAGCTGTGTGAGGGCTTATTTGTTGCGGGACAATCTGTAGTTTTCATTTGTACCATTTTGGGGTACATGCGATTTTTTTTTTATCACCTTTTTATTCACTTTTTGCGCAAGCCGGGTGACCAAAAACCAGCAATTCAGACAATGTTTTTTCGTTTGTTTGTTTTTTGCGGCGTTCACAGTGCGCTATAAATTCCAATTTTACTTTATTCTGCGGGTCGGTACGATTGCGGCGATACCATATGAATATAGTTTTTTTATGTTTTGCAGCGTTTGCGCAATGGAATCACCTTTTTTTTACAAAATAATTTATTTTTTGTGTCACCATATTCTGAGAGCCATAACTTTTTTATTTTTTAGTCAAAAAAGCTGTGTAAGGGCTTGTTTTTTGTGGGACGGGTTGTAGTTTTTATTGGTACTATTTTTGTGTACATGCAACTTTTTGATCACTTTTTATTCTCTATTTTGGGAGGGGTGGTGACCAAAAAAATAGCGATTCTGTTGTAGTTTTTTATTGTTTTGTTTTTTTTGGGGTGTTCATCGTGCGGGAAAAATAACATTATAGTTTTATAGTTTGGGTCGTTACGAACGCGGTGATACCAAATATGTGTACTTTTTTTTACGTGTTCATTTTTTTCCTATAATGAAAGTCTTATTATAGGAAAAAAAGCATTTTTTGTTTATGTAACTTATAACTTTTATTTTTACACTTTTTTTTAAAAATATTTTTATTACCTTTTTTTTTACTTTTTTTACTTGTCCCACTACGGGACATTTAGACTTGCAGCTCTGATCGCTGCTGGAATACATTACACTACACACGTAGTGTAATGTATTCTAACTGTCATTGTGACATGACAGTCAAACTGACAGGAAGCCTAGGAGGACCAACCGGAGGCTGCTCCTCCTAGGCTTCCATACATGGTAACCCGTAGGCCATTGTCTGCCCTCCGATTGCCACGACAAGCCCCCCGATGTGCTTCAAACGCCTTAAATGCGGCGAGCGCAATCGGTCGCCGCATTTATGGAGTTAATTACCAAAATCGGCAGCGATGGTCCACTGACTGGCAAGACTGAAGTGTCAGCTGTTGGGGACAGCTGACCTCCGGTTCACGGACACTGTCCGTTAGGACAGTGTGCGTCGGGAACTGCTCCGCAACTCCGCATTGCCTTTTATATAGTTTAAGGTCAAACATTTTGTCTAGCCTTCCACAAGCTTCTCACAATAAGTTGCTGGAATTTTGGCCCATTCCTCCTGACAGAACTGGTGTAACTGAGTCAGGTTTGTAGGCCTCCTTGCTCTCACATGCTTTTTCAGTTCAGCCCATAAATGTTCTATGGGCTTGATGTCTGGCTTTGTAATGGCCGCTTCGTTGCCTTCAATTTGTTGTCCTTAAGCCATGTTGACACAATTTTGGAAGTATGCTTGGGGTCATTGTCCATTTGGAAGACCCATATGCACCCAAGCTTTAACTTCCTGGCTCATGTCTTGAGATGTTGCTTCAATATCTCCACATAATTTTCCGTCCTTATAATGGCATCTATTTTGTGAAGTGCGCCAGTCCCTTCTACAGCAAAGCACCCCCGCAACATAGTGCTGCCACTACCGTGTTTAACAGTTGGAATGGTGTTCTTTGGCTTGCAAGCCTCACCCTTTGTCCTCCATACATATCAATGTCATTATGGTCAAACCGCCATAAAAAAGCCAGGTTATAGTTTGCAACTGCACCTTTTTGGAGATAGGTCCTCTGTTCTGAGGAAACAAAAATGGAACTGTTTGGCCATAATGACCTTTATTATGCATGGAGGAAAAAGGGGGAGGCTTGCGAGCCAAAGAACTCCACCTGTTCTGCCAGGAGAAATGGGCCAAAATTCCAGCAACTTATTGTGAGAAGCTTGTGGAAGGCTACACAAAATGTTTGACCAGAGTTAGACTATTTAAAATCAATGCTGCCAAATACTAACCGCCTGTATGAAAACCTTTGAGCCACTGGGAATGTGATGAAAGTAATAAAAGCTGAAATAAATCATTGTCTCTAGTATTATTCTGACATTTCACATTCTGGAAATATAGTAGTGATCCTAACTGACCTAAGAGACGGAATGTGTACTAGGTTTAAATGTTAGGAATCTTGAATGAATTTGGCATAGGTCTATGTACACTTATGACTTTAACTGTATTAAACAATTTTGTTTGTGATTCATGTACCAATTAGAGACGTAATATCTATCTTATTGCATTATTTTTTTTATGATGATAATACTACACACTGGATGTGGGCATATTATGTCGAATTACTTTATATGATTGGATTGTTCCAAGTTTTCATGTTTTTCATATTATTATATGCGCTACAAAATGTTAATAAAAACAAATTTGAAATAAAATGCTCACTTCACCCCTAGATAAATGCCTTGAGGGGTGTAGTTTCCATAATGGGGACACTTCTGGGGGGGTTTCCACTGTACTGGTACCTCAGGGGCATTAGAAATGCAACATGGCATCCGCAAACCATTCCTGTAAAATCTGCGCGCTCGTTCCGTTATGAGCCCTACCGTATGCCCAAACAGCAGTTTACGACCACATATGGGGTGTTGCCGTACTCGGGATAAATTGTATAACAGATTTTGGTGAGCTTTTTCTCCCATATTCATTGCGAAAATTTATAATTTTAACCCAAGAGTTATTGATGCCCCTGTGTCCAGGTCAAATTTTCCATTTCTGATATGCACTTCTTTAAACTATAATATTTTTGGAACCGCTTTGAATGTCACAACTATTTTTACTTTTTTGTTTTTACAAGACTTTCATTTTCTAGATAAGTTGAATTAATTCCATGTTTTAAATTTTTATTACAAGCGGACAAATCACAATTTTTGGAAAAAACAACACTTTTTTGCAATTTTTTTATGTTGTATGTATCTATATTATATCGATATAAATAAATAAATATATATATATATATATATATATACATATATATATATATATATATATATATATATATATACACACACACACACTGTACAGCTCTGTAACAATCAGTAGTCTTCCCCCTCCATAACCTTGGATCGCTGTGAGCAGAGAGTGAGGAGTTCTATAAGGCTATGTTCACGCGGTCTGGCGTGAAAAAAAGTGTTCTGACATCGGGGATTTAGCTCCCAGTCGGAGTTTAGATGGTGCTACAGCAGAAGGGGGGGTTGATGGTATATACAGTGGGGAAGCTTGCTATCTACAGGGATGGCACGATTTACAGTGGGAATGTTGAGACATCGGGGGCTCCCTCTAGGAGCCGGAATCCAGAGCGCTGGCCTGGGATTTCCGCTCCTAGATAAAACTTAGGTGGCGCTATCTACAGGGGGTTTTGCAGGGGGTTATGTGTGGCGTTGTCTATAGTGGGGGGTGTATTCCGGGGCTCTTAAAGCCCCGGCAGACATGAGAGTGCAGCGCTGCTCACATTGAAGCAGTATTGCACTCATTAATCCCCCTTCCAGGCTGCCAACGTTTACATACGTGACAACTGCACGGGGCATCGGCCGTATGGCAGTCGTGAAGGGGTTAAGCTTAAACTGTTATTAACTAATTTGTGTGGTATGAAAATACAATTTTTAAAAATGCTAAGTTTTTTAAACATGCGATAAATTTTGGTATTTTTCACATAAAAACTGAAAATCTATTGACCGAAATTTACCAGTAACATAAAGTACAATGTGTCACTCCAGAATCGCTTGGATAAGCGAAAACCTTAAAAAGTTATTTCCACATAAAGTTACACGTGTCAGATTAAAAAAATGTAACTTTTTCAGAAAGGCCAAAACTGGCTGCGATGGTAAGGGGTTAAATTTATGCTTCTATGGAATTTACTCATTTTTTTAATTACTCCATTTATGATTATCATGTTGTTACAGCACGTGTCCGCTCTTTTGCAGTTACATGGCTGTTTTAGGAGCCTATGTCTGCTGATCATAGAAAGCATTATAGCGCAAGCAGCAATTTGTATTTTGCTGGGTGACGTACATGACAATGCAATTTAAATTTCCTTCCACTGCGCTGCTGTTTTATTGGAAAGCGCAAATTCAAGCCTTTAAGAATGTGTAGAAGTATAAAAATGAATGGCAAAAAAAAGAACAATCAGTGGTGATTGAGACGTGGATGCTTGTACTCCACAGAGCAGTACTTAAAAAGCAAGCGGTCTCCTCTGCCCTAAGGGTTCATTAAGTCTGTCCTTGTATTCACCAGGAACTCGCTATTGAGTTGATTTCTGTATTGCACCGATTGCTGCTAATGCGAGAGTCCTCAGAAATACAGTTATTGGCCTTGGAAGTTGGGAAACAGATCTTGAATGCAGCTCAAGAACATGTACAAGAGAGAAGGAGAAGCGCTGAAGGTAGGTCATTGAGGGTCAAGGATACCACCTGAACAGCACAGCGGTGCAATAGGGCAAGTTTCCCTGCACAATAATTATTCATTTTATCAAATCCCTTGATGAAACATGTTGGGTAAGAAACAGAAATATTTGTAGTGCTTTCAAGGTAAAGCCGTCAGAGAGGGCGACTTTTATCAGTGTTAACAGCCTGCATTTTAGCAAAGAGTCAAACAGGAGAGGAATAGGGCAACGTAAGGAAATGATCATTACCTGAAGGTGTCTGGAGAAAAGAAGGAATGTGATAAAAAGGTGACATGTTTTTTTGATTTACAATATTAAACTACATGTCATGTTTATTTGAGGTTTGTATGGCTGACAGTTGTTACTGAGTAACCAAGTACAGTGTATGTAAAACAATACTCTAGTCAAAGTCAGGACTATGTGTTTCACAAAATGACTAGCAAAACTTAAAAAAACATCAGTATTCTGTCATCGATGTTCTTGATTTTAGTCTACCTCCTTTGTTTCCATTTTTATTTAGTCGATGATGGAGCTGAGGAAAAGGAAACCTTGCCAGAGTTTGGGGAAGGACATGATACTGGTGGCTTGGTGGCTGGGCGTTCTCTTGTGCTTGGTGCATTGGAGTTGTGCCTTTGTATCCTCATCAGACAATTACCCCAGCTCAGTCCTCGCCTTTCAGGAAGCTTTAGTGGAAGAAATGCAACAAAACAACCTCTGTCACATGATTCAAGCTTGCTCATTTCTGCATCTCTGAGCATTCTGGCTGACCTGCCATCTCTCTGTTCTCCAGAAGGTGAGTGAAAACAATTGTTGATCTTGGGTGCTCAACTAATGGATTAAAACTTATTTTTGCCCTACTGTAAAGTATGCAACAGATTTATGGTATTTACCTTTGGAGCATGTTGAAAAACTGTAGACCACCGTTTCTAATGCCTATAGACTGCTGCAGTGGATTTGTTTTTCTTGCTGATTCCTTGCTGTAGTTGCTTTTGGGATTCAAGTCTTTTTACCAGTCTCCTTTCTAATAGTTCTGTATCCTAACCATTTCCTTCTACAGGCAGTGTGTCAATCCTTCCCACTCTGCTGTACCTAGTGGTGGGTGTTTTGCAGTACACCGCTGAAAAAAACCCTGATGGGCGACTATCCCTAGCAGTAACTTCTGCCTTGCAAGCTCTTAAAGCTATTGTGTCATCTCCGATGTCACGAGTAGAGAAGACCAGATCCTCATGGACCGGTCTTTTACACAGTTCTGCTTCCTCCATACTCCAGTCCTGGGATTCAGGTATGTTATTTGCCAGTGACAAATTGTAATATCCAGAATTATTCTTATAACTGATTATGTATCATTTTCTCTAGGTGAAGAAAAGGACAGACTAGCCCTGCTTACTGCTATAACAATATTCATTCTGTCTGCCAATCCAGAGGTGATGTCTGAGCCCAGACTCCAGAATTCCTGTCTACGGAGATTTCATGATAGCACTGACAACAAGGACCCTAATGTAAGCTGTTGCAGAGATTTTTGGAAATATTCTAGAGGACCTGTGACCCTTTTTTTTTTCTAATGAAATACTCCTAGGGAAGGAGTGGTCAACTCTTACATTTAAACAAAAACATAACAAATAAGGTCTAATATAAGTCTATTTATTAGTATAATCTGCTGATATAATAGTAGATTCTATGTTTTAATAATGCCACAAGGTGTTGTCAAGTTCAATTTATAGCCTTGTTAATTTCCACTTTTCATTTTTTTAGGAGCAGTTAAAATCCTACCGGCTGATCTTGTCCATTTTCCAGCATCCTGCTCATGATGTCGTTGCCCCATATATTCGTGACTTAGCACCTCGTGTCGTTCGTCACCTAAGTCATGCTGATAGCAGAAAACCTCAAAGTCAGGCTGAGCTCTTAGTTCTGCAGGAAGGTGTGAGGCTGCTGCAGGCTCTCATCACTGCCAGTGAGGAAAAGAACCGTAAGTGTCAGATTTACAGATACGACAACTTTTGAGAAGGGACATCAGTGAGATTCTGAAAAAGGACGTAGGAAGAGGCCCATCGGCCAGTTTTATTTGGCAAATCTACAGCATTTGAATCACAAATAGTGCATATGACCACCTTCACCACACCCCAAAATAATACAGGCCCCCTAAACGAATACAATCTCAGATCCCTAAACTAATAGACCCCGGACCAGACCATTCTAAAGTCATACAGACCCAGACCGGACTCCCTAAAGTAATACAGATAACAGCCCTGGTAAAATAATATAACCCAACTAAATTATTACAGACCTCAGACCACACTCCGCAGATCCTCACCTCTCCTTGTTCCTGCAGCTTGGAATCCTCTTAAAGAGGCTCCATCACCACATTATAAGTGGCCTATATTGTACATGATGTGATCGGCGCTGTAATGTAGATTACTGCAGAGTTTTTTATTTAGAAAAACAATCATTTTTGACGGAGTTATGACCTTTTTTAGCTTTATGCTAATGAGTTTCTCAATGGACAACTGGCTGTGTTTTACTTTTTGACCAAGTGGGCGTTGTACAGAGGAGTGTATGACGCTGACCAATCAGCGTCATACACTTCTCCTCATTCATTTACACTGCAGATAGCGATATAGCTATATCGCTATGTGCAGCCACATAAAAACACTATAGCATTACTGCAGTGTCCTGACAATGAATATACATTACCTCCAGCCAGGACAGGATGTGTATTCAGAATCCTGACCACTTCTGTAGTGTCTGTGTGAGACTACAGCACAGCGAGATCTCGCTGTAAATGACAGTGTCACGACGCGGGGTGTGGACCCACAGGGCCGTACCGCGTAGCGGGGTAGCAGCTGGCCAACAAGGTACAAAACATTGTCTATAGTTCTGAACGGGTACCTGAGGCAATGTAGACAGTGGCAGGAACACGACTTGGCTTTAACAGCAGGTGACGACGCGGATGCAGCGGGAGGACACGACTTGGCTTTCACAGCAGGTGACGCCGCGGATGCAGCGGGAAGACACTACTTGGCTTTCTCAGCAGGTGACGATAGTACGGGAAGCAGGGTACAGGCAGCAGGAACGGGTAACACTGGGAACTAGAAAACACTGGGAGACCTTTAGCAAGACAAACTAGGGTATACAATAACGCTCAGGCAAGGAACCAGTGGGCAGAGCCCCTTTTTATAGTCCAGCAGCCATTTGGGCTGATAATTGATTTTTGACAGCTGGACGTGTACTGGCCCTTTAAGGCGATGCACGCGCGGGCGCGCGCGCCCTGCGGGAAACACAACGAGGACCCGGAAGAGAGTGCCGGCGTCTGCCAGGGGGAGGAGGATGCCGAGCAGAGAGATTTCCATGGCTGGGATCGTCAGGGGGTGAGATAGGACGGCGACCCCCGGCCGTGGACCTAACAGACAGTTTACATAGTAATCTCGCGAGACTACGCCTGCTATGCTTTAACTAACAGAGAAGTGCAGAGAAGTGGTCAGGATTCTGAATAGACATCACGTCCTGGCTGGAGGTAATGTATATTCATTGTCAGGACACTGCAGTAACGTTATAGTGTGTTTATGTGGCTGCACATATCGATATAGCTATATCGCTATCTGCAGTGTAAATGAATGGGGAGAAGTGTATGAAGCTGATTGGTCAGCGTCATACACTCCTCTGTACAATGCCCACTTGGTCAAAAAGTAAAACACGCCCAGTTGTCCATTGAGAAACTAGTTAGCATAAAGATAATATAGGTTATAACTCTGTCAAAAATTATCGTTTTTCTAAATAAAAAACACTGCTGTAATCTACATTATAGCGCCGATCACATCATGTACACGATAGGGAATTTATAATCTGGTGACAGAGCCTCTTTAACTACTGGGCAACGTCGCAGACATTGTCCTAATGCAAGGTCTGGCATTAGGACAATGAATGTTGCAACGCCTGGGAGTGAAGAGGACTGCAGGCATTAGGAGAGGTGAGTATATTTTAACAAGGACATGGGTGACCTGTGAGACCTGACCGCTCTTCCGGGAGATCTACCTTTTTTTCGGAGTCTGATGGATTTTCCGCAAGAGTTGCAAAGCATTTGTACACTCCTCAACATTGAAATTGCAACACCAGGAAGGGCAAGCCGTATGGTTATGCAAATCAAGGAAGAAGCAGGTGCCGCTAAGATCTGCAAATGATCAAATTTTCAAGCACTTAGCTCTAATCTGTGGCATGTGGGAGGGGAATAAAACCAGATTGAAAGCAAAGTTTTTTAGCCACATGAAACCACAACAATTGGATCAAGTAGTGTGGGATGATTGTGCGATGCCTCCTGTTCGTTGGCATGGCAGTTATCACCACTTGTCGCAAACTGGGAGGGACAGAATCCTTGGACTGAGAAACCATGTTTTATCACTCCGGCAGATCGCTACCCGCCTTGGCCGAAATGCCAGCACTGTTCAATGTTGCGTGTCCCAGAGGTTGGGAGACAAACAACAACGGGAATGACAGCAATAGGCGTGCATGGGCAGACCTCAGCACGGGCGGATCGTCTGATTGGAAGAATGGTGCGTAGCGATCCATTTTGTACTGCAAGTGAAATTTCGACGTCACATCCCACGCCTAGGGCGGCAACCAGTATCTACATAAACATCGGAAGTTGTTTGCATGACTTTGGGCTACGAGCCAGACATCCAGCTACAGGTGTTCCATTGACCACACTCCTCCGCTCTTAAGGCTATCATGGTGCACAGCAAGACAGAAATAAAGGCTGGAATGGAGATCTATCCTCTTCAGAGATGAGTCCCGCTTTTGTCTCAGACACAATGATAGCCGGAAATTGTTCTAGAGGCCACGTGGGCAAAGCCATGAAGAGGCCTTCACAACGGAACGTCCTTCTCGATACCTGTCCTACTCTTGGGATTATGGTGTGGGGTGGCATAATGTACAGTAGCTGGACCCCTCTAGTCTTCATTTCAGGTACACTAACAGCTCGGCGTTACATTGATTTGGTCTTGGAACCAGTGGTACGTCCATTTCTCCGAATTGTCCTAAAAGCCGTTTTTTCAACAGGATAACGCCAGGCCGTATGTTTCTCATGCTACTGTCAGCAGCCTTCGTGGGATAAATTGCAAAGGGAGCTGCCAGCAGCCAATCTTGATGATTTGCGTGCCCACGTGTATTCAGCATGGCATAACATTCCACAGATAACAGTTAATAACCTCTTTGATGGCATGCCATGGCGAAGTGCGTTTCTGCGTGTGGCACTCATACTCGATACTGAATAAATCAAGATATTTGGAATCTTTTGTTTCCATTTTTTATTATTTGCATATCATTAACATGTCTATCGATCCTGTGATTTTTTACAATTCCAAAACTTTTCTTTCTTGGTGTTGCAATTTCAATCGTGTGGAGTGTATATTGCTTTTGTTAATCATTGATAATTTTTTTATAATTCTGATTTCTGATCTGCTTTTATGATCCTGCCCAGCATGTTCTCTCTCTAAATATTAATATGTAGATTTGCATGCAGATTTTGCAGTGGCATTTATCCCTCACAATACAATAAGTGAAATTCACTGCAAAATCTGGGAGAAATCCACAACAGATATGGCATGCAAATTTAAAGAGATCTAAAGTAAATACTGAGATAGACCTGTTAACGAGAACTTTTCACCTGCCCATACAAGTTCAGCATGTAATAGGCAGGACTGCACAAACCCTGCGGCACTTTACAATTTTTTCCTATCCTCCTCTGTTATTTAGATATTGGTGGCGTTATATTTGGTGCCCGATATTTAAATAACCCCCTGATCTGTCAATGGGGCGTGTAATTGGCAAGGGGGCGTGTAACATCGCTGTGACACTGACCAATCCGCTACGGACAGTATCACAGCAAGAGCTGGAGAGAGGAGAGCGTGTGCGCGCGCACCCGCAGCTCCGAGCTGTGCGCGCGTGCACGCACTCACTCTTCATCTCTCAGCGGACAAGGACAACAACTGAGTGATCTCTCATGAGAGATCACGCTGTATTGGCGTCCTTATCTGCCTAGAGCTGAAGAGTGAGTGAGAGCATGCATGCACGCATGCACGCACACGCTCTCCTCTCTCCAGCTCTTGCTGTGACACTGTCCGTAGCTGATTGGACACTGTCACAGCAATGTTACACGCCCACTTGCCAATTACACAACCCATTGACAGATCAGGGGGTTATTTAAATATCGGGCGCCAAATATAATGGCACAAATATCTAAATAACCGAGGAGAATAGGAAAAAAATGTAAAGTGCCCCAGGGTTTGTGCAGCCCTGCCTATTACATGCTGCACTCAGCTGCACATGTATGGGCAGGTGAAAGGTTCTCTTTAAAATAAGAACATAATTTTGATACTCTAGAAGTTATATTAATGGGTACAATTACACCCACTAAACAGCCCCTATAAAGTACCAAACGTGGCTGAAAAGAAAGCGCTTTCTGTTTTTTTGGCGTCACATTGTGTATCACATGATCCTTCTCAGCTAGTGAGCAGCTTTAAAAAAAAGTATTTTGTAATGCAGTCTGACTCCTGTTTCTTAGTAGTCGTGTTGTGAATGTCACATGATTCTTTTTCGGAACTGCTTACAGGAATAAGTTAATATTCTTGGGGCTTTTTTTAGCATATGATAAAGGAACTCTAAAACTGTTTTTTTACTCTAAGCTTTTTCATTACAATGTCTTCACATGCTATTCTGTATCCCCATAGAAGATTAGGAAACCAAAGCAATAAATGAAATGGGTTGACTGCATTGCTCAGATAGATTATCAAAATTAAGGTGATTTCATAGTTACTTAGGTAACTATGTCTCTCTAATGCTCTTCAGATGGGTCTCTCTGGTTTGGTTATTAACCCAATGTTTAAGGGTCCATAAAGACACAGACAATGACTTAAAGGGTAGTCGTCGATAGGTGGCACTAGAGAGAGGATTTTCTTCCCTCTGGTAGAGAGCTGTTTTGCATACTTTTTCCCAGGTAGCATTGCCGTTAAGTCTCCCTACCAGCTGGGTCTCCACAAGGAGAACTAGAACCTTCTAAGAACATGTCAAACTATAGGGAATTATTTTGATATAGATGTAGTACCGGGTTCTACATATTGATCAAGTAATACGTAATAAATAGGAGCTAAATACATAAATATCCCAAATCCATCCCTATATGTCACAATATTACAACTAACTATCAGACACACAAGTCCAAAGGATAAAGCCTTGTAAGGTGAAATGGGCGTCAGGGTTTCCATGTAGTCTCTGTCAAGGGAACATTTATCGATCATCTCTAACAGTATGCCTTATAAATATGAAACTTTTAATATTGGCATCTTCATTTTGTAGATGCTGTGCTGTTTGTTTACACCACTTTGTGATTGGCAAGATGGATATATGCGGGCTGCAATAATAAATGTTTAGCATTGAATTTAATACACTTTTCTCAATCGTTATATTGGGTGACAGAGACCGTGGCTGTTGCCACTACGAGGCTTGACACTAAGAAATGAAAGACTGGTCCCTCTTACAGGATATACCCTGCCCACAGACACTGAGCTATTCAGTGTTAGCTTAGTGTCTGTAGGAGGCAGACACTTCTGCTAGTGCCGCAGAGTCTTCACCATTTATCTTTGTTAGTTTATTTTTTATTTTTTCAACAATAAAAGATGGGACACATGTTTGACATAGTCTCCCTGTTGTCCCCTCCTTGGCAGGCTCACGGTGTCATTTTGAGAATGCGCCATTGTCTAACCTCCCTTTGAAGACCAGTGGGACAAGAGCGTCAGCTCCTCTGTTACCCACCAGCCTAAGGGGCACCTCTCACACTTCTCCCACCAGTGTCCCCTGAGTTACGGTAGAAACACTGAGGGGGTGCCCCTGATAATCACACATCTCCGAGATGGAGGAAGGAAAGCGCTGATCTGAATGGTGAGTGTTTGAACCCCCTCCCAAGGGCCTCCGCTTGTAAACAGTTTTGCTTCTGCCGGACCCGAACGCCAGTAGCTACCATTTTTAGGGCTCCATAGGCCTTTATTGCTGCTGGGTGTCATTTTCAGCTGGCCTATTGCCGGCGGCGCCATTTTTTCCCTTTTAACTATGGCCGGCTCCATTTTTACTTCATTGTATTGTACAAGCAGGGGGCTGTTTTTTCTCTCGTCCAATCGCACTTCAGTGTGCTTTTTTTTTTTACTATCCCCTAAAGGGGAATCGGCCTCCTTCTCTGATTGGCCAGTCCCCCTCACATAACTGCCAGCGACCAATCGCTGTGGTTCGGGGGCAGAGCCTATGTGTCCTTTCTGTCTCTCCTGCATTCGGTTGGACGTTGCTGGGGACACAGGATCTCCTGACCAGTGCTGCTGCATCTTTGCCTCAGGAGGGACATCAGACACTCTGAAACCGCGTAGGACTGGCCCTTGGCCTTTTTTCTCCTTCCCTTATAGGTGCCTATTCTGGATCTAGACCCACCATACCAGGCATAAGCAACACTGGGGGTGGCAGGGATACAAAAACCACAAGCATTTGGCCAGGAGGCCTGCAAGGCCACCTCCACCTGAAGGTTCTTCTGCACTTTAAGGACGTCTGGCTCTTACAAATTTCGGGCTTAGGAAGTGGTATCCTCCGGATCCAAAATCGAATTTACCAGCCTTTTTCTAAGCGTTTCTTTCACTCTACTGTTCCACAGCCCCCCTTCAGGACAGCCGCCTTTTTTAGAGTAATCAACTTTTTCAAGGGATCATCATCTCATTACCCCTAACCCAAAGGGTTCAGGAGTTCGACACCAACCTTTTTGTCATACCGAAAAATTACGGCTCGGTTCGTCCAATCCTGAACCTCAAGCGTCTCAACGCACATGTCAGGGTCCATCATTTTCGGATGGAATCCTTCGATCTGTCATCGCTTACATGGACCAGGTGGAATTTCTTTTATTAGTGTTCATTAAGGACGCGTATCTGCATGTTCCTATTTGCCAGCGGTTCCTGTGCGTTGCAGTGCTGTCCCATCATTACTAATATGTGGCTCTTCCCTTCAGTCTGGCCATGGCTCCGAGAGTCTTTACGAAGGTTCTTTCAGTAGTTATGGCACTCCTTTGGACCAAGGGGGTATCGTTCACCCCATACCTGGATGACATTTTGTTCAAGTCCCCTCCAGGGAGGACAATGAAAAGAGATGGTGCTCCTGATAACCATGGACACCCTGAGTTGGTTTGGTTGGATAATCAACTGCTCCAAATCTTGCCTGTCTCCCTCCCTGCAAATTGTGTTCTTGGGCATCTCCTTCGACACTCGCTCTGCCAGGGCCTTCCTTCTTCTGGAGCGTCTATCCATCTTTCAGGACAGGATTCGTTCTTTGTTGCGGACAGCCACCCAGACTTCACTCCGCCTCTGCATGAGGGTTCTTGGGACAATGATGGCCTCGATCGAGACCATTCCCTTTGCGCAGTTTCACTTCGCCCTCTTCAGAGGGTGATTCTCTTCTCGTGGAACGACTACCTGGATCTGCAGATCATCCTTCCCCTCACGGTCTGTCACTCGGTTCGGTGGTGGATCTCCTTCCTGGGCCATTCCCCGGAGTTGTTCCTTCCACTGAACTTGCTGATCATCTCCACAGATGCCAGTCTCAGGGGGTAGAGGAGCACCTTTCGGAACCTCATGGCTCAGGGGCTGTAAGCTCCACAGGAATCATTTTCAACAACCTTTTGGTGTTGAAAGCCATATTTCTATGCTGCACTGGACATAGCCGCTGTCTGGACATCTGGTGCGGGTTCAAATAAATAAGGCCATGGCTTATCTTAATCCCCAGGTCGGCACTTGTAGCGTTGCGGTGATAGCTGAGGCTACAAAGATTCTGGCCTGGGTGGAAGCGCACGTTCCTGCTCTGACGGCAGTACACATTCTCGGGGTTGACAACTGGGTCACGGACATCCTCTGTTGCGAAATAGTGGATCCCAATTAGTGGTCTTTTCACCAGGAAGTCTTCGACCAGTTATGTCTCAGGTGGAGCCAACCAGACATGGACCTGATAGCTTCCAGATTTAATCGTCAGGTTCCCTTCATCTCCCGAGCCCGAGATCCAGAGGCTTGCGCCGTGGATACTCTTGTGGTGCCGTGGTCCGATTTCAGGCTCCTGTACATGTTTGACACTCCGCTTCTCCTGCCTCGGCTGCTCAAGTCCGAGGGGATTCCGGCCATCCGGATAGCCCCAGATTGGCAGCGTCATTGTTCGTATGCGGATCTTATGACCTTCTGCCCGACATCAGGCGGCCCTTGCCTCTCCGTCCAGACCTGCTATCTCGGGTCTCTTTCACCAGAATTTGAGGTCGCTATGTTTAACGTTGTTGCTTTTGAGGCCGCCATTTGAGGGCTGGTGGTCTCTAGGAAATTGTTATTCTCACTATTCTCAAGGCTAGGAAGCCTTCTTCCGCTTGCATTTACCATCGTCCCCGGAAGGCATATTTTCGTTGGTGTGAAGACTGCAATTTTCAGCTCTTGCGGTTTTCTCTATCCAGAATTCTTTACTTTCTGCTGGGTGACCTGGATCAATGTTTGGCACTCAGCCAATGTTTGGCACTCAGCACTTTCCATCTTGTACGGTCGCCCATTGGCATCTAAGGCTGACGTCAAGACTTTTCTGCAGGGGGTTAATCGAGAGGTTCCCCCTCATTATTATCCTCCGATTTCTTCTTGGGATTTTAATTTGGTTTTGGAGGCCTTACAGTAGGCTCCCTTTGAACCCTTGCGAGAAAGCTCTCTTCCTCTTGTTTCCTAGAAAGTGTTTTTTTCTGGTTGTGGTGACCTCCATCCGTAGGATCTCTAAATTGGCGGCTCTCTCTTTCCGTTCTCCATTTCTGATTCTTCATCAGGACAAGGCGGTGCTCTTCACGGTGCTTTCCTTTTTGCCTAAGTTTGTTTGGCTTTTCACATGAATGAGGACATTATTTTGCTGTCCTTTTTGTCCATCTCCCGGTTATACGAGGGAGCATTCCCTCCACAACCTCGATGTTGTCCGTGCCTTGCAGACTTACCTTGCTGTCACAGCTTCGTTCTGGAGGTTTGTTAACTTTTTCATCCTCCTGGAGGGTCCCAGTAAGGGGTTGGCGGCCCCTAAGGCCACTATTGCTCGCTGGATTCGAATGACTGTTTGCAAGGCTTTCCGGGTTCGGGGCTATGCTCCCCTTTTCGGGTGATGGCCCACTCTACCAGAGTGGTTGGAGCTTCCTGGGCTGTGCGCCATCAGGCCTCTGCCCACCAGTTTTGCAATGCGGCCACATGGTCTTCTTTACACACTTTTGTTAAGTTCTATCAAGTGCACACCTTTGACTCTGCAGACACTTCCCTGGGTCGCAAGGTCTTGTAGGCATCTGTGAAATAGATGTCCATGTCCTGTGTTCTCTTCCCAAGCCTTGGGACTGCTCTAAGACATCCCACGGTCTGTGTTCCCCAATGTAACCAAAAAATAAACAACAGGATTTTTTGACTACTCGCCATAAATTCCTTTTCTCGTCCAGTTCATTGGAGGACAGAGCTCCCACCCACTGTGTTTTCAAGTGGTTTGGTCATGGTTGTCAGTATGAGGGATTCTCCTCTATTGTTTGACATACATTTTCTTACCTTGTATCTGCTTCTCGTACTTCTTGCGGACAGGTCTGTGGACAGGTTATTTCTTGTAAGACGGGCCACTTTTTCATTTCTTACAAGCCTCCTAGTGGCAACAGCATATATCCATGGTCTGTGTCCCCAAATGAACTAGACGAAAAAAACATTTTATGTTAAATTCTCAAAAAATCCTGTTTATCTTCATCCCTACGTGTTTTTCACTTTGTAACGCACATAAGTAATACACATATATTATTTTGTTAAAAAACCCTGTAGTAAAGACTTGTTGTGATATAGCTGTTGGCATTGCACCTTTAACCTTCTCATTCATGTATTTTATTGAGGCTTTTTTGATGAAGTAGGGACTAACCTGCCAATATTTCTGTAGGCTTCAGGGCTAAAATCTCTCAGCATTCCCTGCTCAATGACTGTACGGAGCTTCTGGTGATTTGCGTTCTGGAAAGTGTCCTCTTTACAAAAAAACACTGTACATTTATCTTATGTAGAAAAAAACCTAACTGTGTTATAGAAACTCAGGTAAGCTGTTAGGGAGGTGTCTGACTACAAGGTTGTTGACTCTTTACAGTAAAAAAACAAGTAGAACTGTGAATGCTGCTCTGGTCTGCAATACAGGCTATAGCTCAGGATTAGTGCAAAATAAAGAAAGCTATGTATTTACAAAGTTAGTCAGTTTTATAAATCTAGTATTATATCTACACCATTCAGCCATAACATTAAAACCACCTTCCTGATATTATATAGGTGGCCCTTGTACTGCCAAAACAGCTACGAACCCTCAAGGCATGAACTTCACAAGACCTCTGAATGTGTTCTGTGGTGTCTGACACCAAGGCATTAGCAGCAGATCCTTTAAAGGGGTTGTCCGAGATACCATCATATTTTCAAAAACCCCTTTAATGCATGTAATTTATAAATGTAAATACATTAGTAATATACTTACATTTTCCAAAGTGGCCCCGTTTCCAGATCCTGCCGTGGGGAACTTGACTGGTGACATCACTCTCTGCACTGGCTCTGCCTCTTTGTTGATCTTGAATTCTTTGCCGGGTATACGACACGTCACTTGTGACGTGGTGTATATCGGCTTGTTCTGTTGTAACGCACATGCGCTGCCCCTGCTGTTATCTCGAGAACAGCAGTGACAGCGCATGCGCGTTACGGGCTATGAAGCAGAACAAGCCGATATACACCACGTGACAAGTGACATGTCGTATACCCGGCAAAGAATTCAAGATCAACAAAGCGGCAGAGCCAGTGCAGAGAGTGACGTCACCAGTTAAGTTCCCCACAGCAGGATCTGGAAACGGGGCCACTTTGGAAAATGTAAGTATATTACAAATGTATTTACATTTATAAATTACAAGCATTAAAGGGGTTTTTGAAAATATGAGAGGTGATGCCTCCCTGGATTGGACTTGTTTTTCCTGCACATCCCACAGATGCTTGATCAGATTGAGATCTGGGTAATTTGGAGACCAAGTCAACACATTGAACTATTTGTCATGTACAACAAACAATTCTTGAACAATTTTTGCAGTGTTGCTGGGCGCATTATCCTCCTGAAAGAGGGCACTGCCATCAAGAAATACTGTTGCCATGAAGGGATGTACTCGGTCTGTAACAATGTTTAGGTAGGGGTTATGTGTCAAAGTAACATACACATGAATGCCAGGTCCCAAGGTTGCCCAGCAGAAAATTGCCCAGAGCATCACACTTCTTCCACCGGCTTGCCTTCTTCCCATAGTTCATTAGGGTGACATCTCTTTCCCAGTCCACATGATGTAAAAGAAAATGTGACTCATCAGACCAGGCCACCTTTTTCCATTGCACCATGGTCCAGTTCTGATGCTCATGTGCCCATTGCAGGCGCCTTTAGGGGAGAACTGTGGTCAGCATGTGTGCTCTGACTGGCCTGCGGCTATGCAGCTCAAACGTAGCAAGCTGCAATGCACTGAGTGTTCTGACACCTTTCCCTCATAGCCAGCATTAACTTTTTTCAGCAATTTGTGCAACAGTAGCTCTTCCATGTGATTGGACTGGACAGGCTAGCTTTTGCTGGCATGTGCGTCAATGATCCTTGGGTGCCTATGACCATATCACCGGTTTACAGGCTGTCCTTCCTTGGAACACTTTTGTGAGGTATTAACAATTGCAACTGCCGTTTTGGAGATGCTCCAGCTATCACAATTTGGCCCTTGTCAAAGTTGTTCCCTATGCTTCCAATTTTTCCTACTTCCAACTAATCAACTTTAAGAACTGACTGTTCACATGCTGCCTAATATATCTCACCCCTTGTCAGGCCCCTTTGTAATGAGATAATCAATGTTATTTACTAAACCTATCAGGGGTTTTAACATTATGGCTGAACGATGTACAGTATATATAAGCTGTGAAATATTGATCAAATGAGGACATAACCTTTAAGTCAATGTGATATCCACACAGCTGCATGATATTACCTATTGCTAGGTACAGTCCCTGGAAAACGAAGCCTCCTTGATTGGCTGTTTCCGTAGCTCCCATAGGACTCAATAGAGAGAGCCACGCAAATGCACGACCAACTGTCCATTGATGCTCAGCCAAGATACAGAAGCAGCTCTACCAGGCAGGGCTGTGTCGGTTGACCCCCGTTCTGGACATAGGCGCAGGTCTGAAAGCTGAAATCTAAATTTTTCAGAAATGTATAGCATATCCCTTGGATATGCCATAAATGTCTAAGGTGGGAATACCCCTTTAATTTCTTATCATGCTGTGGGTTTGTGGGTTATGAATTATTCTTATATAAACATTTAATGCAAATATATTTAAAAATATAGCCTAATCTTTTTTCTCTCTTGGAATTTTATCAATTTCGTTTTGTTTCTTCTATTGTTTTATGTATTTGGAGCACCCACTGTAAGTTCAGAAAATTCATGTTATCGTTTTGTTCTGCAGGACCTCCCATTATGTCTATGAAATTCCATCTACTAATTTCCTTTCTTTTGGATGAAAATACACTCTGTTCTGCATCTCCATGCTCCAGAGCTCTTCATGACTTTGGCCTGCAACACCTTACTCAGTTTGGCGCTAGACACCCTGATCAGTTTCGTAACCTAATTGGTTCTTCCACAGCATTACGTTCTCGCCTAGAATCTGCGCTTCGGGGTAATCAGGAGAGCCTCAAACCTAAGCCTCGCGTTGTCAGGGGAGGGGGTCAAGGTTCCCCAACCATCCAGTTAAAGACAAACTTTCTGTGAAATATTTCTTCCTTAATGCTACACTGATCCATTCCTTGCAGCCTTAATGCTTGCTCACAGCTTTTACAAATAATATCAGAAGTGCCTGTGATAAATAAAATATATGAAGGTTTTCCTGAACATGACATGTTGTTACAGTATGTCTCAATAATCTGATGCCTTAACAAACTGGTTCTTAATTGTATGAATGTGATACACATCCACTGACCCAGTGGTTTGACCTTGATACATAGGAGCTTCACCAGTTTCAATACTAATTTACAGTGAATGTAAAAGAATGATAAAAGTGCAAATGAAATAGAGGATGAGAAAGCAGTAAAATACTTATCACAAACTTTTGTATAAAGTTTTCAAAAGAGGAATAGGCTAAAATGTTGGGTTTGAATCATTCTCCCTAGAATTTGAAGTTGTACATTTCTTCTTTGCACTTAGTTGCACTTTTACAAATGTTATATGTGTTTAATAAGATTGATTGTGTGAAGAGGGCACAAACACTGCAGCAGAAATATTAGCAGTCCATGCAAAGATGTTTTGAAAAATACGCAAAATTTCTGTTTTGCACTGCCGTACCGAATACTGTGTCTTGGTTTTAGTTGCATAACTACTACTACATTTTTTACTGCACTTCTTGCTCGTTTATCTGCTGATCGTATCGTTTAAAAAAAAACTGAAATATTCTCGTTGTCGGCAGCACATCTCCCTGTGTAAACATGGAGACGCGCTACCGACATGGTAATAATGTATGGGGACGAGCAATCGGAGTAACGTCCCCATACATAGCTCCTTGTGACAGGAGCAAACAAGCGCCGATCAAAATTGGCCGGTGTAATAGGGCCTTAACTCTAACACTTGGTAGGCTGATTATAAATGTTAACAACATTTTTTAGGAACTTTTGCTTTACTTCATTTTATCTCCAGCTAAAATGAACTAGAACCACAAAGCCTTTGGTTTATTACCTGAGACAACCTTGTTGGAGTGCGATTGCATTAGGGATATTATGAGTTTTGTGACATTTTTGTGTCATTTTTTTTAAATCAGTAATTATAAAAAAAAATAGGTTTTGAATGATATTACAGAGAAATGCAAAATCAGACATCCCTGTTAACACTCCTAGAAGCCCTGCTTGTTTAAGCTATACTCACATAGTGCAGCTTTAATATAGAGGATGCAAGCATATTTTCTTTAGCAAAAGACCAGAGTAGATTCCAAAGTGATATAATAAAGCAAAACTTTATTCTACTCTTTATTTTTTATTTTTTTGCCGTTTTGGCATGTGGAAACAGCACCAAAACTGCACTGTGTGAACACAAGTGAATACTAACTTCAACCTTTACACTTCAGCTTAGGAGCGCATTTAAAAAAGCTTGACTAAGGGTCCTAAGAGATGGGCAGATAGTCTTTCATGGACAAGTGACAGGTGATGATTTAGCGATTAGTTTGTTTTAAAGACGGTCTATTACACATGACAATGATTGCTAAAAATGTTAGCTGTTCGCCCACACCTAATCTATGAACTGCTGACGACTGGAAGATCTATAATTAGACGAAGAGATGTTGCAGCGATGAATAATAATCTTTCACCCAGGTAGATGTGGTCGATCCATGGAAACCCAACAATTTAACATTGATCGTTGCACACTATTACACATGGCGATTTATCTCTTACATTCGAACTATTATGCAAAAATTTGATAATCGCCTCGTCCAATAGGGCCTTAACTTGTCAGTATTAATAATAAGATCCGTCATGAGCTGCAGATAACCTATTTATTTACTGTTTTCAAGTAGCAACACACATTTTTACGCTGCACAGAGTAAAATTGAACAGGATAAAATAAAAAAAAGGGAAGGAAATTAAGATATTTTACAAAGATTTACATTTTGCTGACTATATAGCCAATGTCCATATAGTTCTGTGCTAGAACGGGAAGCAGCTCTACTCCTGTTCTGGTGGTTCCGGCGCATCCATTCATTACATGAGCGACTGACTTGTAATGCTACGTTTCCCCTGCCGAGGTCACTGCGGAGAAAACGTATGGGTGGTCGTGGCTTCTGCTTATCGCCAGAAGGGTAGAGAAGGGGTTGTCTTCATGAAACAACTCCTTTAATACGAGGTGGAGCTTCACTTTTTTTTTTTTTTTTTATTAAAATGAGGAAGACTCACATTTTTGAAACCTGTTATATATGCAAAGCATAAGATTGTAACATACAAAACAATAACGTCTCTAATTCTACTGTGAATTTACATCCGTATCCAAAATATTTGTGTGATCTGCATTTATTTTCTTACAATTTTAATCCTATGCTTTAATTGCACATTTGTACTAATTATTTTTCATGTATAAGATTAGCAACACTAGGTGTATTGTCTTTGTGTTTTATTTGAATCTGTGCATACATTTGCATGTGGTATGAATATAGTGCAGTATTATTAACTGTGAACAATGTGCTGTTTCTGAGCACTGACAGAATCAGATGTGATTGCTCAACTGGCGATATGAAGTTGTGTACTGTATTTTTCATATTGATCTATGTTTGTATTTTTAATCCTTTCTTAATCTTACACTGCCTAAATAATTGTTAAAGCAGACTCCTGATGCAGTTATAGGATGATTCTACTTTCAAATAAAGTTGCATTAACATAATTCTTTTCCATTGATTCCTTCTATTGGTTTGGTTTCTGGCAAATCCAGAAGACCTCATGGTGCCTATAGTACATTTTGAAAATGTTGCTGGTTGTCTATAGCAACTACCCGCTTCCTCCATAAATATAGCGGCACAATGTACAGGGGAGTACACACAAATCAATTTGTATGGGGTAGCTCTATTTTTCTGATTATCTCATTCTGGCTGCGTGCAACCACTGCTAGGGGGAAATACAGCTAGTATTGCAGTTAGAAGGATATGTATGAGGGCTTATTCAGACGAACGGGATATACGTCCGTGCAACACGCGTGATTTTCACGCCTGTCGCACGGACATATATCAGTCTATTGGGCCGTGCAGACATGTGCGTGATTTTTACGCAGCGTTGGTCCGCAGCGTAAAAGTCACGACATGTCCGTTCTTTGAGCGTTTTTCGCACATCACGCACACATTGAAGTCAATGGGTGCGTGAAAACCACGCATGTCACACGGAAGCACTTCCGTGCGAACGGTGTGATTCGCGCAACAGCTGTCAAAAGGATGAATGAAAACAGAAAAGCACCACATGCTTTTCTGTTTACAAACATCCAAATGGAGTGTCATAATGATGGCGGCTGCGTGAAAAGCACGCAGCCGCGCATCATATGCTGCTGCCACACGGAGCTGTTAAGTGCCTTTTGCGCAGGCAAAACGCCGCGTTTTTTGCGTGCGCAAAAAGCACACGCTCGTGTGAATCTAGCCTAAATCTGTATGCAGTTCTGGGCCCCATAGCACCTTATGAGGTAAGTATGCAATTAATGACACATAATTTGAATTCATTCTAGGGGGACATTTTGTGTTTTTAAGTGGAATTACTGTTTAACCCCTTCCCGCTCCTTGACGTACTATTAGGTCATGATAAGTGTATCATTCGCTCTCCATGACCTAATAGTACATCACAGGAGGATCGACCATTCCGGCTGTCCTCCCGACACATACAGGAGCTGTGACAGCTGCTGTCTCGTACAGCAGTTGCCGCAGCTCCTTCAGCGGGAACCGATCGTGGTGTCCCCGCTGATTAATCACTTAGAAGCTGTGTCCAATAGCGATTGTGGCTTCTTAGGGGTTAAACCACCATCGACGTCCCACTACATGATAGAATTACGATCAGGGCCTCCTGCCTTCAAGTCCCCTAGTGGGACAAAAAAAGAAGTTGTGTAAAAATAACAAAAGAAAAGTTTTAAAGTAATAGTAAAAATCACCCTTTTTCCCTTATCAGTCCTTTAATATTAAAAAAAAACACTGGGGGGGTTTTAATATAGAAGGCGCTCAAAGTCACGTCATAACTGAACTGGTACCTAAAAAAAGTGGCTTTTGAAATTTTCTTCAAAATATGAGAACTTGCTGCTTATGTTCTAAGCCTTCTAACATCCTAGAAAAATAAACTAATGTTCAAAAAATTATGCCAACCTAATGTAGACATATTGGAAATGTGAACTAGTAACTATTTTGTGTGGTATTACGATCTGTCTTACAAGCAGATACATTTAAATTCAGAAAAATGCAATTTTTTCCACATTTTCTCACAATTTTGCTAGTTTTTCCACAAATAAACACTGAATATATAGACTAAATTTTACCACTAACATAAAGCCCAATGTCTCACGAGAAAACAACTTCAGAATCGCTTGGATAGGTATAAGCATTCCAGAGTTATTACCATATAAAGTGAGACCTGTCAGATTAGAAAAATGGGCTGTGAGCCTTAAGGCCAAAACTAGGCTGCATGTTTTTCACTCCCCGCATTCCAAGAGCCATAACTTTTTTATTTTTCCATCAACAGAGTGATGTAAGGGCTTATTATTTGCGGGAGGAGTTATAGTTTCTAATAGCACCATTTAAACTGCCATATAATGTACTGGGAAACTGAAAAAAAAAATCTTTGCGGGCTGAAATTGGAAAAAAATATGATTCCTGCATTGTCTTTTTGGTTTTCGTTTCTACGGCTTTCACCGTGTGGTAAAAATGACAACTGAACTTTATTCTGCGGGTCAATACGATTACGGCGATATGAATTTTTGCGGTACGAGCTGTAGTTTTTATTGGCACCATGTTTTGGTACGTAAAACTTTTTGATCACTTTTTATTACATTTCTTTTGTGAGTTAAAGTGACCAAAAAAAGGATTTTGGTGGTTTGAATTTTTTGTTTTTTACTGCGTTCACCGTGCATGTTAAATAATGGTATATTGTAATAGTTCCGACTTTTACGGACGCAGCTATACCAATTTTTGTTTATTTTTTTTTATTTTTTTACATCCCTTTAGAGGAAAAATGGGAAAAGGGGGGTTTTTTGAACTTTTAATATTTCTGTATTTTTTTTTCCACTACTAATAACTTTATTAAACTTTTTTTGACACCATTTACTAGTCCCCCTAGGGGACTTAACCAGCGATCATTAGATCGCTGGTACAATATACTGCAATACTAATGTATTGCAGTATATCGTTATTTTCACAGGCTTCTGTTAAGCCGTGCCAGAGACAAGGCTTAACAGAGGCAGACAAAAGGCAGCTCTGGGGGCTTTCATTAGGCACCTAGGCTGCCATGACAACCACTGGCGCCCACCCTTTACAGTACCCCCCTTTTACGAGGGGCCACTGGACCCGTCCTAGGTGGGCCTGGCTTGTTGGGGAACCGAAAATGGAACTTCCTGAGCAAAATACCTGCGTGAACATCCCAGGCGGGTACCCAAGTCCTCTCCTCAGGCCCGTATCCTCTCCAATGGACCAGGTACTGGAGGGAGCCCTGGACCATCCTGCTGTCCACAATCTTGGCTACCTCGAATTCTACCCCATCCGGAGTGAGAACAGGGACCAGAGGTTTCCTCGATGTAGCCAAGGATGGGGAGCAGCTTTTCAAGAGGGAGGCATGGAACACGTTGTGTAACTGAAAAGACCGGGGTAACTCCAGCCGAAAGGAGACAGGGTTGAGGACCTCAATGATCTTGTACGGCCCTGTATACCGGGGAGCAAATTTCTTGGACGGAACTTTAAGGCGCAAATTTTTAGAAGACAGCCACACCAGATCCCCGACCACAAATAGGGGGTTAGTTGAACGTCTTTTGGATGCTCTGAGACGCAACACAACACAACGGGGTTATCCCCTGAGAACGTTGTGTTGACAACGAAACATGTCGGGGGGGCTATATTAATTTTAACTGCTACGATCCACTGGCTCTTATCTCTAATACACTGCAAACCGTGCCACCTGCACTGTCAGGCAGTCTGCAGCTGCTGACTTAACGTTCCTGTTGTGATAGGATTCATTCACTGAATTCTGCCTCGTGTGGCAGTAATCTCATAGAGTGTTTTGCCGCTGGTCTCTAGCTAATTTTAACTGTGTGTGCTCTTGTCCCTCCTGGACCTTTTTAGAAATACAACAATAAAAGTTAAATATTATTACTATCTGTTGGTAACTGGGAAAATGGGTTTTTTAGTGCCTCTGGCACTTTAGTTTTTTCTTCCTGGAGAAGTAGGCACAGGGACGGAGATGGGTGAGAGACCTAGTACCCTGGGACAAGACAGCACCCACACCCCTCTCGGAGGCGTCAACCTCCACGATGAATGGCTCCATTTGGTTAGGCTGAATCAGCACTGGGGCCGAGATAAAGCACTTCTTAAGGACCTCAAAAGCCTGGACCGCCTCAGGAGGCCAGTGGAGGAGATCAGCACCTTTGCGAGTGAGATCCGTAAGAGGCTTAGCGATGACCGAGAAGTTAGCAATAAATCTCCTGTAATAATTAACAAACCCCAGGAAGCACTGTAACGCCTTCAGGGAGGCAGGTTGGACCCATTCAGCCACAGCCTGAACCTTGGCAGGGTCCATGCAGAATTCATGAGGAGTGAGGATTTGACCCAAAAATGGTATCTCTTTCACCCCAAACACACATTTTTCGGATTTAGCAAACAGTTTGTTTTCCCGAAGGGCCTGGACCACCTTCCTGACATGCTCAATGTGGGAGGACCAGTCCTTGGAAAACATCAGTATGTCATCAAGGTACACTACAAGAAATACCCCCAGGTAGTCTCTCAAAATCTCATTTATGAAATTCTGGAAGACCGCGGGAGCATTACACAACCCAAAGGGCATGACGAGGTATTCTAAATGACCTTCGGGCGTGTTAAACGCAGTCTTCCACTCATCCCCCTCTTTGATGCGGATAAGGTTATAAGCTCCCCGTAGATCAAACTTAGAGAACCATTGGGCCCCCTGAACCTGATTGAAGAGATCAGGAATCAAAGGAAGGGGATACTGGTTCCTTACAGTGACCTTATTCAAGTTTCGGTAATCGATGCACAGCCTAAGGCCACCATCCTTCTTCCCTACGAAGAAGAAGCCAGCACCTACCGGAGAAGTAGAGGGGCGAATGTAACCCTTGGCCACGGATTCCTGGATATACTCTCTCATGGCTTCACGTTCGGGACAAGAGAGATTAAATATCCTACCCTTAGGGAGCATAGCTCCTGGTACCAAATCGATTGCGCAATCGTACTCTCTATGAGGAGGTAACACTTCGGAGGCCTTTTTAGAAAAAACATCGTCGAAGTCCTGAATAAACTCAGGTAGAGTGTTCACCTCCTCAGGGAGAGAAATAAAATTAACAGAAAAACATGAGGTCATGCATTCATTACCCATTTGGTAAGATCCCCAGTATTCCAGTTAAACGTGGGACTATGCATCTGCAACCTGGGTAGGCCTAAAACCAAATCGGACGATAATCGCTGCATCACCAGTACAGAGCAATGCTCCAAATGCATGGAGCCAACAAGGAGTTCAAAAACAGGGGTATGCTGCGTAAAATAACCATTAGCAAGAGGAGTGGAGTCGATACCCACTACCGGGACAGGTTTAGGCAATTCAATCAATGGCATAGCTAGAAACATAGCAAATTCCACAGACATAATATTAGCAGAAGACCCTGAATCCACGAAGGCATTGCCTGTAGCAGACCTACCACCAGAAGAGACCTGAAAGGGAAGCAAGATCTTATTAGGTTTCATATTCACGGGAAATACCTGTGTGCCCAAGCGACCTCCCCGATGGTCACTTAGGCGCGGAAGTTTTCCGGCTGCTTATTCTTACGCCTAGGACAGTTGTTCACTTGATGCTTGTCATCCCCACAGTAGAAGCAGAGATCATTCTTCCTGCGGAACTCTCTACGTTGTTGGGGAGACACGGAGGCCCCGAGTTGCATAGGTTCATCCGAGTTTTCCGTGGAAGAACGAAGCAACGGCACCTCGGGAGCCATCATGGGGGAGCCAGAGGAGAATGCACAAAAACGTTCAAGTCGTTGTTCCCTGAGACGTCGGTCAAGACGTACTGCTAAAGCCATTACCTGATCTAGAGAGTCAGAAGAGGGATAGCTAACTAACAGGTCCTTCAGGGCGTTCGAAAGTCCCAATCTAAACTGGCACCTCAAGGCAGGGTCATTCCACCGAGAAGCTACACACCACTTCCTAAAGTCCGAACAGTACTCCACAACGGGTCTCTTACCCTGACGTAAGGTCACCAGCTGACTCTCGGCAAAGGCTGTCTTGTCAGTCTCGTCATATATGAGCCCGAGAGCAGAAAAAAAGGTCAACAGACGAAAGCTCAGGGGTGTCGGCAGCCAATGAGAAGGCCCATTCTTGGGGCCCGTCCTGGAGCCGGGACATAATTATACCCACTCGCTGGCTCTCAGAACCTGAAGAGTGGGGCTTTAGACGAAAATAGAGCCTACAACTCTCCCGAAAGGAGAAAAAAAGTCTTCCGGTCCCCTGAGAACCGGTCAGGCAACTTGAGGTGGGGTTCAAGAGGTGAGGTGGGGGGCACTACCAGGGTAGCATCATGCAGGTTGCCCCTCTGAGTCAGGGCTTGGACCTGTAGGGAGAGGCCCTGCATTTGCTGAGCCAGGGTCTCAAGGGGGTCCATAGTTGTGTCAGGGACCAGGGTAGAAAAGGTATATGGGCCTGTGAGTATGTAAAGACGGGGTAGGGAGACAGACAGGTGAGCCCTAATCTACCCACCACTCAGTCCCTGCCTACTTGCAACGGCCCATGCTAGGCGACGGCGTACAACTGGGCGACGGTCCCTACTCTCACTATATGCACGACAGACAGACAGAAAAGGGTACAAAGAAGCTAAGGGAAAAGGGGCAGATGCCCACGGCAACACCGTGAGCACAAGAGTAGTGAACGAGCCGAGTCAAACCAGGAGTGTACGAGGTACCAAACGCAGAGCAAGAGAGTAGTCAGTAAAGCCAGGGTCAAAATGAAGCAGAGGGCAAATAGAAGAAGTAGAATCACAGGCAAAGGAGAAGCAGGAAATGAAGGTATAAATAGACAGAGGGCGGGAGCTAGCTCCGTCTGGCCAGGCTGTGATAGGCTCTCCCACTCCTCAGCCTCCCAGCCTGAGTGGTAGAAGAAGGAGTCACTCTATCAGACTTAGGAGCAGGTGCAGACTGACTAACTACGGGCGTCGACACAGAAGCTGTGTCTGGCAGATCCTTTACAGTATGGCCCTCAATCGCGTCACAGGAATTCCTGTGACGCGATCCAGGGGCATCCCCCCTTCTTATTTTCCCCTGAATGCTGCAGTCCGCTGTGATCGCAGCATTCAGGGGAATAGCGGCGGAGATGAGAGGTTTCTCTGATCTCCGCCATTATAGAGCGGGGCTGTGGCTGTATAATATAGTCATTGCCCCGCTCCTGAAAGGAAGTGTGTGCGCTGCTAGCATGAGGTGATGTGGCCGGCGCTGCACTAATGAGCGGCGGTTCAGGCACTGAAGACAGAACATGGAGGTGTTTTGTAGTGCGCCCGCCATGTTCTGTCTTCAGTGCCGCAGATCATTAGTGTAGCGCCGGCCGCATCTCATCTTCCTGACGGCGCGCACATGTCAGGACTCAGGAGCGGGGCAGTGACTGTTACACAGCCGCAGCCCCGCTCTCATAGTCATGTGTTACTATACTGTATTGTGTTGTATTGTGCAGTTTGCGGTGGAGGGGGGGCTGTGATTTAACGGGCCCCCCCTCTCCACCGCAAACAGCACAATACAACACAATACAGTACAAGGCATCACAATACAATACATTACATTACAACACAACACAATACATTACAGACTGCAGCTTACCTGGAGTCCTCCGCACCGACTCTTCCACTGCTCTGTCTGGAGGACTTGTCACGTGACAACGCGGTCACATGGTACACTAAGTGTACCATGTGACCGTAACCAGGAAGTGCCGGCTTCAGGGCACAGAAGATTTATTTAGGAAGCGTGCTGTATGGCAACGGGGGCCCGTGGGCCCCCCAGGCTTGGGGGCCCGGTTGTAACTGTGACCGCTGCGACCCCTATAGCTACGCCACTGATCATACTGTCATGTAGGGTTCGTGGACCCACTGGGCTGTACCGCCTTGACGGTATGGCAGCTGGCCAACAGGGCACAGGTCACAGTCTATAGTTCATATAGTATACCTGCGGCAGCTCGGACAGTAGCAAGGCAGGCTCGGCTGGGACTAGGCAGCAGGCAGACGTCAGGCGTGGAGTAGCAGGACAGGCGTGGAACACAGCACAACTACAGCATAGCACGGCACTTGACCAGGATAGCACGGGATACAGGATACAGGTACGGGGAACACTGGGAACTGGAAAACACTAGGAGACTATTTGCATAGATAAACTAGGATATGACAATCAACGCTCAGGCATTGCAGGGAGGGGCACAACCCTTCTTATAGCCCAGGGTGCTAGGGGAGCAATCGGCTCAATGTTCCACCTGCGTGCGCTTTGGCTTCTTCAATCTGGACTGAGCTCACGAGCACACCCTGGTGGTCACTGTGGAACAGGACGTCCGTATGTGCAGACATCTCTGGAGAGAAGGGCGTCGACTTGAAGGAAGGAGTTTGTGGTCAGCAACCACGGACGTTACACATACACTGTGTCCCCGAATATAATAGCGCAACACACTGTGCCCCTGAATATAATAGTACAATACACTGTGCCGCTGAATAAAATTGTCATACACTGTAAAGTAATGCACAACACACAGTGCCCCCTGTAGATAGTGCTCCCAGTAGAGCCCTCTATAGATAGTTCTCCGCATAGAGCCCTCTATAGAAAGTTCTCCCAGTAGAGCCTTCTGTAGGTAGTAGCATTCCCTGTAGATAGTGCCCCCTGTACCGTTCCCTGCAGAAAAGGCACCCTGTAGCGTTCCCTGTAGATAGAGCCCCCTGTATAGTGCCCCCTGTAGCGTTCCCTGTATAGTGACCCCTGTAGATAGGGCCCCCTGTGGCATTTCCTGTAGATAGGACCCCCTGTGGTGGTCCCTGAAGATATGACCCCATGTCGCGCTCCCTGTAGTTAGGGCCCCCTGTGCCCCTGTGACGTTCCCTGTAGATAAGGCACCCTGAGGCGTTCCCTGTAGAAAAGGGCCCCCATATAGTCCCCTGTAGTTAGTGTTCCCTATATAGTCCCCTGTAGTTAGTTCCCTATATAGTCCCCTGTCGTTAGTTCCCTATATAGTCCCCTGTAGTTACTGTTCCCTATATAGTCCCCTGTAGTTACTGTTCCCTATATAGTCCCCTGTAGTTACTGTTCCCTATATAGTCCCCAGTAGTTCCTGTTCCCTATATAATCCCCTGTAGTTACTGTTCCCTATATAGTTCCCTGTAGTTAGTTCCCTATATAGTCCCCTGTAGTTACTGTTCCCTATATAGTCCCCTGTAGTTACTGTTCTCTATGTAGTGCCCTGTAGTTACTGTTCCCTATATAGTCCCCTGTAGTTACTATTCCCTATAATGTCCCCTGTAGTTACTGTTTTCCATATAGTCCCCTGTAGTTAGTTTCCTACAGTCTCCTGTAGTTAGTTCCCTATATAGTCCCCTGTAGTTACTGTTCCCTATATAGTCCCCTGTAGTTACTGTTCCCTATATAGTCCCCTGTAGTTAGTTCCCTATATAGTCCTCTGTAGTTACTCTACCCTGTAAAGTCTCCTATAGATAAGGCCCCCAACGCTGTCCACAGTAGAAGGAGAAGGAAAAAAACACATTATATGCTTACCTGTCCCGTTCCCGTGCCATCCTCCAGCGACGCCAGTCCTCCTCCAGCGGAACTATGCAGCAGCGCGATGACATCATCTCGCCGTCTACAAAATCACTAAAGTGCCGGATGGCGAGGCATCATGTGCCTCACCAGGGCAGTGCAAGTGTATCCGCGTCCTAAGGACGTGGATACAATTGAGTGCAGGGGACCGGTTCTGGCTTCCCGCTTCACCCGGTTCTGCAAACCGGCTGTAATTTTAACAACCGGTTCTGGACAACCCGGGTGAACCGGCCGGATCCCACCCCTGCAGTCACATCTCCTTCCTCAGTCTTCTGGCTGTCGGCGGAGCTAACTGGCCGGTTGGGCTATGGGGGAAGCTCTATGTGGGCGGAGCTCTATGTGAGCTTCGGACACCACGTCCTTCTCGGTTATATAATAGATGGAGAGCAGCGGTCCCACACACACGGCCTGCGAACCTTAATAATAGGGATAATTAAAAATGAATAAATAAAATGAATCATTTTGCTGCATACTGAAGGAGCTGGAATCTAGTACATCACATTCCGCAGTGGACAGCACATTGGATGCATGAGGCTACATGCATACGTTGTGTAATTTAGTGCATAAAATCCGCCTCAAAACCGCAGATAAACTCAGGTAATTCGCAGATAAAGTCTGCACTTAATGATGCGTTTTTTAAATGCGTTTTTAGGTACGTTTTTTACATTTTGATGCGGAAACAGATGCAGATTTTATGCTGCAGATTATGGTGCGTTTTTTATAAACTTGTCAGAGATACAATTCTGAAACGGAAATGCAATATAAATTGTCATGCTGCAGATTTTAAAATACCCACCGCAGGTCAACTTACGTGCGAAAAAATTCTGCAACGTATAGAGGAGATTACTTTGCTTATTTACTTTGCTGGTATTGTGTTACGCTGCAGATTTGCCGCAGGAAAGTCCACGCTGCAAATCTGCCTGTAATACGTATCGCATGCATTTGGGATGAAGGGGTAGAATTTTAGCATCTAGTGCGCAGCAGAAAGAGGATGGTGTGTTACTTGGTTTAAGTGACCTGGGCTTCTTTTGTGGCCGCTGCATGTAACATTCAATGAAGTCTCCGGCTTTACGCACAGCATAGGAAAGGGAGAGGCAGTGTATGTAAAGCAGAAACATGGCTTCTCATATACTGCTAGGTGACTAACCCTACCTCCACCAGTTTGTAACATGCCTTCTTCTCTGGCTCCCTTTATGTGTTAGTCCAAAAGATAAAATCAGTTGCATGCTTTAACCCCTTCCCGCTGCAACCACTTTTGGACTTCCCGACAGAGCCCCATTTTTCAAATCTGACATGTCACTTTATGTGGTAATAGCTTTGGAATGCTGTCACCTATCCAAGCGATTCTGAGATTGGTTTGCTTATTTGTGAAAAACACCAACATTTAAAGAAAATTTGCAAAATGTCTAAATTTAGTGTATCTGCTTGTAAGTCTACTTTATGTTGGCATCATTTTACGAACATTATTATATTTTTCTAGGACGTTGCAAGGCTTATATGTTTAGCAGCAATTTCTCACATTTTCAAGAAAATGTCAAAAGCCTGTTTTTACAGGGTCCAGTTCAGATCTGAAGTAACTTTTAGGGGCCTATATTTTGGGAAACCCACATAAATCACCCCATTTTAAAAACCGCGCACCTCAAAGTATTCTGCGTTTTTCAGGAATTAAAGCAAAGTGGAGATGAAATTTCCAAATTGTTATTGTTTTTTTTGCAGAAATGCAATTTTAATCCATTTTTTTCTGTAACACAGCAAGTCTTAACAGAAAAACACAACTCAATATTTATTGCCCAGATTTTGCAGCTTTTAGAAATATCACACATGTGGCCCAAGTGTGCTAATAGACTGAAACACAGGCCTCATAAGTGAAGGAGCACATAGTGGATTTTGGGGCCTTCTTTTTATTAGAATATATTTTAGGCACCTTGTCAGGTTAGAAGAGGTCTTGTGGTGCCAAAACAAAGTAAACGCCTAAAAAAAGACCACATTTTGGAAACTAAACCCAACAAGGAATTCATCTAGGGTTGCTGTAAAGGATCTGCCAGGCACAGCTTCGGGGTCAACGCCCATAGATAATCAGTCTGCACCTGCTTCTATGTCTGTGAGACTGACTCCATCTTCCACCACTCAGGGTGGCAGGCTTAGGAGTGGGAGAACCTATCACAGCCTGGCCAGACGGAGCTAGCTCCCGCCCTCTGTCAATTTATACCTGCCTTTCCGGTTCCTCCTTGCTTGTAATTCTTCTCGTTTGGTTTCCTGGCACTGCTGCAGCTCTTGTACTATTTGTCCTTGCTTCATATTGACCCCGGCTCTGCTCTGTGTTTGGTACCTCGTACACTCCTGGTTTGACTCGGCTTTGTTCACTACTCTCCTGCTCTGCGTTTGGCACCTCGTACTCTCCTGGTTTGACTCGGCTTGTTCACTTCTCTTGTTGCTCACGGTGTTGCCGTGGGCAACTGCCCCTTTCTCCCCCTAGCTCTGTGTACCCTTGTCTGTTTGTCTGTCGTGCACTTATTGAGCGTAGGGACCGTCGCCCAGTTGTACCCCGTCGCCTAGGGCGGGTCATTGCAAGTAGGCAGGGACTAAGTGGCGGGTAGATTAGGGCTCACTTGTCTGTCTCCCCACCCCCGTCATTACAGTTGCAGTGAGAATTTTGACCCTACAGGTGTTTCATAGATTTGGGCAGTGAAAATGAAAATGAAATTTTTTTTCTTCCAATAAGACGTAGCTTTAGCTCAACATTTTTTGTTTTTTCAACAAATAAAGAAGAAAAAACACCCCCACATTTGTAAAGCTAGTTCTCCAGAGTAGGGAAATACCCCATATGTGGTCATAAACTGCTGGATTGATTCCTGGGCACCATGTTGCATTTACAGAGTCCCGGGAGGAATTAATCTAGGGGTATAGTGAGCATTTTGACCCCACAGTTTGTTGCTGAATTTATTAGAATTGGGACTTGAAAATAAAAATAATTTATTTTTTCCCAATAAGGCCTCATGCATACGAACGTAAAAACGCCCGTAATTACGAGCCGTAATTACGGGCCCATGGACTTCTATTGGCCACGGGTACCTTCCCATTTGCTTACGGGACGGTGCCCAGGCTGTTGAAAAATATAGAACATGTCCTTTTTCAGGCCTTAATCACGGCACGGGCAGGCCCATAGAAGTCTATGGGGCTCCCATAATTACGGGTGGCTACGTGTGTGCACCCGTAATTACGAGAGCGTTGCTAGGCGACGTCAGGGGATAGTGACTTTCCATGGTGCTGAAAGAGTTAACTGATCGGCAGTAACTCTTTCAGCACCCGGGACAGTGACTACCGCTGGAGTTAATAGTATTAAAAGTTAACTTACCCAGAACTCTTCTTCTTCTTCCTCCAGTCTGGCCTCCCGGGATGACGTTTCATCCCATGTGACCGCTGCAGCCAATCACAGACCAATCACTGGCTGCAGCGGTCACATGGACTGCCACGTCATCCAGGGAGGTCGGACTGGATGCCAAGAGCGGGACGCGTCACCAAGACAACGGCCGGGTAAGTATGAATTTCTTTTACTTTTACTGCGGAAAGGGCTGTCCCTTCTCTCTATCCTGCACTGATAGAGAGAAGGGCTGCCGATTAGTGCAGTGCAATTTTGCAGCGAAAACGTGCCCGTAAATACGGGTGAAATACTGGTGACACCAGACCCGTATTTATGGGCACGGGTCCGTAAATACTGGTGCAATACGGGTTGAATACGTGTGACAAAGGACCCGTAATTTATGCCAGTATTTACGGGAGGACAAAAATACGTACGTGTGCATGAGGCCTAAGATGTAGTTCTAGCTCAAAATGTTATAATTTTAACAAGGACTATGGGAAAGAAGCATCTCAATGTTTGTGAAACATTAGCTCCTGAGTACAACAATACCCGATATGTGATTGTAAACAGCTGTTTGGACAAACGGCAAGGCTCAGAATGGAAGCGCATATTTTGCTGAATTGGTTTTTGGGAGCTATGTCGTATTTGAAGAGCTTTCTGAGGTACCAGTACAGTAGAAAATCCCCAGATTTGAAACCATATGTGTAAAGGATCTGCCAGACACCACTTCTGTGTCGACGCCCATAGTTAATCAGTCTGCACCTGCTTCTATGTCTGTGAGACTGACTCCATCTTCCACCACCCAGGATGGCAGGCTTAGGAGTGGGAGAGCCTATCACAGCCTGGCCAGACGGAGCTAGCTCCCGCCCTCTGTCTATTTATACCTGCCTTTCCTGTTCCTCCTTTGCTGGTGATTCTTTTCTGCTGGTTTCCTGGCCCTGCTGCAGCTGCTTGAACTACTGATCCTCTGCTTGTGATTGACCTTGGCTTTACTGACCACTCTTCTGCTCTGCGTTTTTGTACCTCGCTCATCTCCTGGTTTGACTCGGCTCGTTCACTTCGCTTGTTGCTCACGGTGTCCCCGTGGGCAGCTTCCCCATTTCCCTGGCTTCTTTGTACCCTTGTCTGTTTGTCTGTCGTGCACCTATTGAGTGTAGGGACCGTCGCCCAGTTGTACCCCGTCGCCTAGGGCGAGTCGTTGTGGGTAGGCAGGGACTGAGTGGCGGGTAGATTAGGGCTCACCTGTCTGTCTCCCTACCCCGATATTACAATATGAGACTTTACCCCTCAAGGAATGAAATTAGGGGTGTTGTGAGCACTTTGACCTCACAGGTGTTTATATTGGAAATGGGCCAGGAACATTTAAATCTACATTTTTCCAATAATATGTAGTTTTAGCTCAACATTTTTCATTTTTAGGCTGGGTTCACACGACCTATTTTCAGACGTAATGGAGGCGTTTTACGCCCTCGATTTATGTCTGAAAAAACGGCTCCAATATGTCGGCAAACATCTGCCCATTACTTTCAATGGGCTTTACGATGAACTGTGCAGACGAACTGTCATTTTACGCGTCGCTGTCAAAAGACGGCGCGTAAAAATACAGCCCTGTCAAAAGAAGTGCAGGACACTTCTTGGGACGTAATTGGAGCCGTTTTTCATTGACTCCAATGAAGAACAGCTCCAAATTACGTCCGTAAAAGACGCCCCGCAAAATGCGAGTACATGCAATTACGTCTGAAATTCAGGAGCTGTTTTCTCCTGAAAACAGCTCCGTAATTTCAGACGTAGTTGCAGTTATCGTGTGCACATACCCTTACAAGGAATACAGAAGAAAAGGCACCCCAAAATTTCTTACGCAATTTCTCACAAGTAAGGCAATACCCCACAAAGCAAGGCTCTAAAGGCAAATTGACGATGTCATTTTTATCTGGCATTGGACACCCCTGGAATGGAAATATTTTATGGATACTTTGAATAACAACTCAATGAATATAAAGTTAACATATAAATCTGAAAGAACTAAGATGGATTTCCTAGATGTACAATTCCATGTTACCAACGATGGACAAATAGGGACTGGTGTACATAGGAAGTCGACCTCAGTAACAAATCATCTCATCCGTCCAATTTGATTAACAGTATACCCATAGGTACATTTTTTTTGAATACGAAGAATCTGTTCTGATGAATGTAGTATTGAAAATCAAGCCACTGAACTCAGAAGGCATTTTGAGAACAGTGGCTATAGTGAATAAGACACGGTTATAAAAGAGTAAAAACCTCAAGACGGGATGACCTACTGATGCCTAGAAGAATTCCTAAACAACAACCTGACATTGTAAGATTCATATCCCCATATAATTCCAGATATCGTGAAATGAGAGCAGCGCTTAACAAATACTGGGATATCTTACATACAGATGAGATATTGAACCGATATATACCTAGGGTACCGTCGATAACATATCGAAGAATTTGAAAGATCTGTTGGTCTGGAGTTATTATCCAGGTAAGGTCCCAGGTAAAATCTTTGGGACAAAGGGCCCCAAATGGGGCTGCAAGCCCTGTGGGAAGTGTGTTGCATGTTCAAATGTGGAAACTGCTGATATTTTGCTCAATTCATGTTGGAACAAAAAATTTAAAATCACACATTCTATTGGATGGAACAAAATCGGTCTAATATACTATGCGACTAGTCCGTGTGATAAAATTTATGTCGGACTAATCTCACGCGAATTAAGACGTCATGTGAGGGAACATGTCTTGGATATTGAAGCAGCAGAAAATTAAACTGATCTATCGAAGTAGAAGACTCTACCTAGGCATTTTAAGATACATCATAGCTGCAACAGTAAACATTTGCAGGTAAGAGGTATTGATCGTGTACTAATCAATGGCAGGGGAGGTGATTGGAAGCGAATCTTGGCCCAGAAAGAGGCCAGATTGATTCACATACTTGATACTGCTTCCCCTAAAGGATTAAATTAAAAAAATCAGTTTCTAACATGACCTATCTAATGTTGTCACAATTTGATATGGCTTGTGGTATCCTTCCTAATGGCTCCTTTTGCTCCTAGTATTCATAACCACCTTGTATGCTTATATTTGATTGATATAATCTATATTACTGATGATCCATATCACTATTTCCAAGAAGTTGTTTTCATATTTTTTAATTGTATTAATTGTTGTGCTTTGTATTTGTTCTATTTATGTCCTACAGATCTATACAAGTCAATATGGCTCCTCCTCTTCTCTTTTGTCCAACTTTGTGTCTACTAGACGTGTATGATGTAGATGGCGCAGGACCTCGATAAAATATATCCAATGAAAGGTGGTAATATGTTTCATTTGGTAATAATATATTTTCATTATATTGGGTCTTATACTTTATATGTTGATATTTGGGTTTTGGCTCATATTTTGGTCACTCCTCCTTTTTTTTTTTTTATAATTTTCACTCACTGTTTGTCTCACTGTTTATTTTTGTTCCCATATTGTAATGACGGGGGGTAGGGAAACGGACAAGTGAGCCCTAGTCTACCCGCCACTCTGTCCCTGCCTACTTGCAACGACCCGCCCTAGGCGACGGGGTACAACTGGGCGGCGGTCCCTGCGCTCAGTAAGTGCACGACAAACACGACAAACACGACAAACATACAAGGGAATACAAGCAAGGGAAAGGGGCAGTTGCCCACGGCAACACCGTGAGCAACAGAGTGGTGAACGAGCCGAGTCAAGCCAGGAGTGTGCGAGGTACCAAACGAAGAACAGAAGAGTAGTCAGTAAGCCAGGGTCTGTATGGAGCAGGATCAAAATAGAAGGAGCTGTAGCTGGGCCAGAAAACCACACGAAAAGAATCACAAGCACCGAGGGACAGGAAGGGCAGGCTTAAATAGACCGAGGGCGGGAGCTAGCTGAGTCTGGCCAGGTTGCGATAGGCTCTCCCACTCCTAAGCCTGCCAGTCTGAGTGGTGGAAGCTGGAGTCAGTCTCAGGGATGTAGATTCAGGTGCTGACTGATTAATTATGGGAGTTAACCCCGAAGCTGTGCCTGGCAGATCCTTTACACATATATAATGTATATTGAATGATAGTTTAATGACGGTGTTCTTTGTATTAGTACGTGGTTCTCTATATCTATTTTTATTTTGTCTGTACTAGTGTGCTTTCATACATAATAATGACCGCACTAAATTTCATAGGTTTTATATTTAGGTGTCAGGGGATGCTTTTTTCATCTCCGTTCCTTTCATTGGTTGTCATGACCTTTGATGTGCTTAGATCTTGTGTTTATTTCATCACTCATTCTGAGCCTCCCTACTCTTTGACACAAGTGCGCTTGTGCGGCACCTCTGCCGCTCTCCCATTTGCCCCTCCCCCCACCTTAGTGGTGGGGTGGGCATCTGGGGATGGCGGCCATGTTGTCTGCGTTCCAGCACGTTCCAACGGCTAGCACTTACACACCAGATATGCTGTTATGATTGGCGCTTTACCGTGCTCCTACTCGCCCGCCCCTCCCTCACTGAGGGACGGACCTGTGTGATCATGGTTAGCTGCACCTGGTAGATGCTACGCAGCCTTACATACTCACGCTCTCATAACCCTAAATAGTGCTACTGAGGAGGAGTTTGCTAGTGGGATTACATCTTGTAAGACTTTAAGGTAATTTATCGCCTATGTTACCAGCTGTATGTTCTGTCGTTCATTGGTGGGTTGTGCATTATATACCCATAGATTCTTGACCCTTGGTATAGCCCCCGGAAGAAGCTACGTGCGAAACAGGTGTTGGGGTTTGGATCCCCATATAGCTTTGGTCTGTATGCCTTCTTAATACATTTTTTTGTGATCTGGTTCTCATTATATAATACTAGTCCTTTTTCTTGGATGTTGTCTTTTAAATTTTTTGATATATGTACCGGTTCTTATATGCACTATTTGTACTTTATCATATGAGGCTTTGGGACCTGACCTATGTGGGGATCCTCTTTGATTGGTAATGTTACTGCTAATGTACTTGTTTTTAACTATTTTGTCTCTTAATAAAACATTGTATGTTTTTCTCTAGAAATGGTTCATGTGTGATTTCTTATATAGGTATTCATATTCATACGTCAGACAGCTCATGAGGTTTGCTATATGCATGTATTTGCCCAATTGTCTCAGTAGGTGTTATGCTTTCTTACAGTGGCGTAACTACCGCTGTACCAGCCATAGCAGCTGCTACTGGGCCCGCGGCATTATGGGGCCTGTGCTGCCTGCTGATGCGGGCCCCTCCCATGCCCAGTGGCGCCACTAGCAGCCGTTACGGCTGCTACAGCGGTAGCGACGCCACTACGGGGCTTGCGCCACCCGGCTCCTAGTATTTAAGGGCTGGGCAACATGGGCCCCCTCATGCCCGGTGGCGTTGCTAGTGTCGGGGATCATTAGCCTGTATATTGCTTGCAAAATTATTATTACTTTATATGAAGTAAATATCCACAAAGAACTTGAATGAAACAAGATGGAGCCTGCATCAGGAACACGCCTATGCAGACACCACCCCTGGAATGCAAGAGGAGTGTACAGATGAACTTACAGCTGAATAGAGCCAATAGGGCTTAAGCACGTTCCACATCTTTAGAGAGGAGATTTGTAAATTCTTTGTTCAATAAAGCTCAGTTGTCCTTCCTATTTCACTGAGGGAGGATCTGTACCAACACTATTCTGCCTGGTATATTTCTTCCATGCATGCACTCAGTTTCCAATTTACAGAGGTGGCTATTCGGTGTGCAATAACAGGGAGAAGGAAGTTACCCTGTCAATTGGCACCCAAACGTGGGGCTACACTCGAGGGGATCTCAGAATCCGGACAACCGACAATCACAGGGTGAAACAGACGACCCGGGACTGCCCACTGAAGGAGCCTGATCACCTCCACAATAACAAGGTAAGTCAGTTGATTTTATAAATCTTTGACTTATCTGTGTTAGTGGACGGTCTTGTGGGAATCTGCATAACCCTTGTCGGTTGGCTGGATTAGCTCAAGCGACAGGAGCGACATCCCCGCTGTATGGTCACGAACCCGTGAGAAATTAGTCGCGCCCGAGTAACCATCCTCTGGGTAAATAGAGACTAGATAGAACATATAACCTGTCTTATACGCGGAGTGTATAAACACTTATAAGTCGTGGGACAGGCGCACGCGGGGTGTAAACACTGATAAGTCGTGTGATAAGTCATGGTAGAGGCGCACGCGGGGTGTAAACACTGATAAGTCGTGGGACAGGTGCACGCGGGGTGTCCTAATAGAGTGGTTGTTTCTTACCATACCACACAAGTTGTACATGTCTATAAATTATATTTATGACTTGACCATATAATTATGGCGGCTCTCTATCCTCATTCTTTATATTATTACTTCTCTATAAGGTGTCTGCCACAATGTATCCTAATTGAACTATGTACATTTCCTTTATGGGGGCTTCTGTGTCGGTTTTCTGATATTAATTATCTTTATATACTTACCAATGGTGTCTATGATAGGACTTGACACTTGTACTAAGTTTGTATCTCTGCAGATTGCTCTTAGCGCCGAGTCTCTGGTCCCCGTTACTTGCTATCTAACGGAATTAATTGAAGTCATTCCTTCCCTCTTTTGCGCATGCACTTGCATTTGCTGGTTCTCTTTCTTCTTTTTAGTTCTAGCGCGCTTGCGCTGATCTAACCTCCACCATTTACACTATCTCCCCAGCGTACATCAGTGCGCATGCGCCGTTCCTTACCTGACATTGGGTTATTTTATGCAATCTCCTATTGGCCAAGCTGTACTTTCAGACGGCTGTACACCCTTCGCCCATTTGATTGGCCGTCCGTTTTGACACGCCCCCTGTACATACGTCATCAGACACACCTTTAATAGGATCAGTTTTTTCGCCGCGCCGTCATTAGCCCCATGTACCCCTGAGGACGCTACTTGCTAGCGAAACATGTCGGGGGGGGGGGCTTTCTTTGTTTTAATTCCTGCCTCAAGCCGTACTTACCGATATATCACTTAGACGCTCTATGTAATGACGGGGGGTAGGGAAACGGACAAGTGAGCCCTAGTCTACCCGCCACTCTGTCCCTGCCTACTTGCAACGACCCGCTTTAGGCGACGGGGTACAACTGGGCGGCGGTCCCTGCGCTCAGTAAGTGCACGACAAACACGACAAACATACAAGGGAATACAAGCAAGGGAAAGGGGCAGTTGCCCACGGCAACACCGTGAGCAACCAGAGTGGTGAACGAGCCGAGTCAAGCCAGGAGTGTGCGAGGTACCAAACGAAGAGCAGAAGAGTAGTCAGTAAGCCAGGGTCTGTATGGAGCAGGATCAAAATAGAAGGAGCTGTAGCTGGGCCAGGAAACCACACGAAAAGAATCACAAGCACCGAGGGACAGGAAGGGCAGGCTTAAATAGACCGAGGGCGGGAGCTAGCTGAGTCTGGCCAGGTTGCGATAGGCTCTCCCACTCCTAAGCCTGCCAGCCTGAGTGGTGGAAGCTGGAGTCAGTCTCAGGGATGTAGATTCAGGTGCTGACTGATTAATTATGGGAGTTAACCCCGAAGCTGTGCCTGGCAGATCCTTTACACTCTAACTTAATTACTAGGAATGACGGTTCTCATGTCTGTTGGCACAGCGCTGTATTTGCATCAGCTGATTACTCTCATGTCCGGCTCTTGGCAGTGACAATTTTAATAATCATATATGTGGTCTGTCTTTTTTTGCTATACGTAGCACAATAAAATATTGTTCCTATCTTTAGGGTAGTTGGGAAAAAGGGTTTGTTTGCCTGCAGCCATTCTTTCTGTTGATTGTGTATTATACCTGCCAACTACCTAGGGTCTCCATTTAGTTTTTGTCCTGCAGGAGGAGGCACGGTGGATCCACCGTTTGAACACCATGACCCCCATTGGGCTTAACGAAGGATTTACCTTCAGTGCTTTTTTGTGATCCTATTTATGATCACTCTTTTGCTGATATTTAATTTATCTTCCTACCAATTGAACCCTCACCAGTTGACTTTATTACGGAAGGGACCTTCATATACCCCTGTCCCCCCTTTTGATGAGTTTATATGGGCAAAAGATATCAATCTTTTTGCCAGAAAACTAGCCCTACATAAACACTTTAAGGGCACCATACATGATAGTATTTGTCAAAATCGTGAGGAATCTAATACATTGAGGGATCTTAAAAGTCTACTTCACGAGAATGAATTTGGAGCTACTGATGCTGTTGGTCCTTTTTCATCCCTACGTCCGAAATCTAAGCTCACTCCCCCCTTTTCTCAATACAGTCATATTGACATCTTTGTCAAGATGGTCTGTAATGACCTTAAGAAACTTAGAGGCGATAGATCAATGATTTTCAGTAATCTTAGTGACAATGAAAGAGTGGCACTGGATGATCTATGCAATAATGATAACTTGGTCCTCAAACCTTCCGTCAAAGGAGGCAATATAGTGATCATGGACCATGTTGACTATCTCGGCATGGTCCACAGATTACTCGATGATCATACCACCTATGTCACTCTGAGGGGTAACCCCACGGTTAGTTACCTATCTGAACTATTTGTTCTCCTTACTGACGCTAAGAGTAATAATCTGATCACTATGGACGAATTTAAACGTCTATATAATTCCACTCCTACTTTGGCAACTTTCTATGCCTTACCAAAGGTCCATAAAGCCACCCGCCCTCTCCCTGGCAGGCCCATTGTGTCGGGCAATGACAACCTGACAAAGGGGATTAGCCTCTATGTTAATGAAATACTATCCCTCTTTGTCTCCTCTCTATCGTCCTATCTCAAGGACACCAAGGACACTGTTACCAGGATCCAGGAGATCAATGTTACTCCCACCACCATGATAGCGAGCATAGACGTCGAGTCATTATATACTAACATTCAGCACGATTTAGGTCTCACTGCAGTTCAACATTTTTTGAGCACCAAAGGCACCCAATTTCAACGACATAATGATTTTGTGTTGTCTCTCCTACGCTTTCTGCTCACACACAATTTCTTTACTTTTGATAACAAATATTATCACCAAATAAAGGGCACAGCCATGGGCACTGTATGTGCACCTACTTACGCTAATCTTTTTTTGGGGTGGTGGGAAGGCACTATTGTTTTTTTCTGATGATTTACTTTTTTTCACATCACATATTTCTTTTTGGGGTAGATATATTGATGACATTCTCATCCTTTGGGATGGGGATGTCAATACATTCACTGACTTCATGTCTATGCTCAATGATAATTCTATCGGTATGAAGTTCACCTATGAGATACATGATCAGGTGATCAACTTTCTTGACCTCAAGATCTCTCTGGACCCTGGTGGCAGTGTCCAGACTGATATTTTTCGGAAGGCCACTGCCACCAATAGTTTTCTACACTGGGACAGCCATCACCCTCCAGCCCTTAAGAGAGGAATACCAATAGCCAGTATCTTAGGGCTAAGCGTAATTATTCTAACGAATTATCTTTTCAAATTGAGTGTGATGGACTCTATCATAAATTTTTAGCACGTGGGTATCCCAAAAAGCGGCTACACAGGCATGATTTACTCTCTGATAGAGGTACCAAACCTATCGCATCAGTATCATCCAGTGCCATTCGGTGTATAGGCACATTTGATGTGTGTTCTCCCCAGGTTGTCAATATTCTGAAAAAACATTGGTCTATTCTTACTGATGATCCTGATTTGAAGGACGCTATTTCTGTTAACCCAACCATCACCTACCGCAGGGGTAAGAATCTGCGGGATCTCTTAGTACACAGCCACTATTCAACATCATCCAATACTCCATCTACATGGCTGAAATCACCTGTTAAAGGATTTCACCCTTGCGGCAGATGTTCCTTTTGCCCCTTGATGCCAACGGTCAAGAGGTTCATTAATCCAACTGATGGCAAATCATACGATATTTAACAGTTCTTAAACTGCCAAAGTAGCGGGGTCATATATGTAGTCAGATGCCCCTGTCCTAAGCTATATGTTGGTAAGACCTTGCAGGAACTGAGGAGGAGAGTGTCTAAACATCTTAGTACTATTAATCAATGAAGACACCACTCTCTCAAGACATACACATAAGTTTCATGGGGGTAACCCTAGACTACTTCAATTTTGGGGTATCACCCAGATTAAGTTAGGTCCTAGGGCTGGCAATTTAGACCGCAGACTCCTGCAAGGAGGAGGCACGGTGGATCCACCGTTTGAACACCATGGGTTTACCTTCAGTGCTTTTCTGTGATCCTATTTATGATCCCTCTTTTGCTGTGTATATATGTTTCTTATTTTATTTCGGGTAGTATGAATCTCCCTGTGGTTTTGTCTTGATAATAAACCTGCTGTCACGGAGCGGGTTAGTGGACCCACTAGGCCGTACCGCCGCAGCGGGGAGGCAGCTGGCCAAACAACAGGTCACCCCAGAAATACAATGTCCCGCACAAGGGTACCTGAATAGTCCAGATGGTGGCCGCAGCTCTGGCACAGATGAGATGAGTGCAGCAAGTTGCGCCAGACGTGGCGGATTCCTCCGGACGTGGCAGATAACACAGGACGTGGCGGATTCCTCCAGACATGGCAGATGACACAGGACGTGGCGGATTCCTCCAGACGTGGCAGATGACACAGGACGTGGCGGATTCCTCCAGACGTGGCAGATGACACAGGACGTGGCAGATTCCTCTGGACGTGGCAGATGTCACAGGACGTGGCACGACTAGATACTAGGGCAAAGCACGGGAAACAGGAACGGGGAACAAGGTACGGGTAACAACAGGAACGGGAAACACTAAGGGACCATTTGCAAGACAGACTGGGAAAACTAACAATGCTCAGGCATCGAACTAGGGGGCTGGACCCCTCTTATAGCCCAGGGTACTCACGGGTCAAAGGTCGTTCAAGATGTCCGTTCAAGATGTCTGCGGGCTCCGGCGGAGGTGAGTGGATGCAAGCGCTGGCGTCTCCTGAGGAGGAGGCTGGGGCCAGCGCTTGCCGACTCGTGGCTGCGGCTGTCAGCGGGAGGCTGGAGCTGACAGCTCGCAGCCACGGACATTACACCTGCATTACATACCTCATATACCATTACCTCTCCTAATAGAGTGGTTGTTTCTTACCATACCACACAAGTTCTACATGTCTATAAATTATATTTATGACTTGACCATATAATTATGGCGGCTCTCTATCCTCATTCTTTATATTATTACTTCTCTATAATGTGTCTGTCTCAATGTATCCTAATTGAACTATGTACATTTCCTTTATGGGGGCTTCTGTGTCGGTTTTCTGATATTAATTATCTTTATATACTTACCAATGGTATCTATGATAGGACTTGACTCTTGTACTAAGTTTGTATCTCTGCAGATTGCGCTTAGCGCCGAGTCTCTGGTCCCCATTACTTGCTATCTAACGGAATTAATTGAAGTCATTCCTTCCCTCTTTTGGGCATGAGCTTGCATTTGCTGGTTCTCTTTCTTCTTTTTAGTTCTAGCGCGCTTGCGCTGATCTAACCTCCACCATTTACACTATCTGCCCAGCGTACATCAGTGCGCATGCGCTGTTCCTTACCTGACATTGGGTTATGTTATGCAATCTCCTATTGGCAATGTAAACAGTGGCAGGAACACGACTTGGCTTTCACAGCATGTGACGCCGCGGATGCAGCGGGAAGACACGACTTGGCTTTCACAGCAGGTGACGCCGCGGATGCAGCGGAAGACACAACTTGGCTTTCACAGCAGGTGACGCCGCGGATGCAGCGGAAGACACGACTTGGCTTTCACAGCAGGTAACGATAGTACGGGATGCAGGGTACAGGCAGCAGGAACGGGTAACACTGGGAACTGGAAAACACTGCGAGACCTTTAGCAAGACAGACTAGGGTATACAATAACACTCAGGCAAGGAACCAGTGGGCAGAGCCCCTTTTTATAGTCCAGCAGCCATTTGGGCTGATAATTGATTTTGACAGCTGGACGCGTGCTGGCACGCGCCCTGCGGGAAACAGCACGAGGACCCAGGAGAGAGTGCCGGCGTCTGCCAGGAGGAGGAGGACGCCGAGCAGAGAGATGTCCATGGCCGGGATCGTCAGGGGGTGAGTTAGAACGGTGACCCCCGGCCATGGACAGAACAGTGGCCATTCACCAACCATCCACTACTCCATCCATCTGGACAATCCAGGGTTGCACGGCACTCATCAGTAAACAACACGGTTTGAAAATTAGTCTTCATGTATTTCTAAGCCCACTGCAACCGTTTCTGCTTGTGAGCATTGTTTAGGGGTGGCCGAATAATAGCTTTATGCACACTTGCAAACCTCTGGAGGATCCTACACCTTGAGGTTCGCGGGACTCCAGAGGCACCAGCGGCTTCAAATACCTGTTTGCTGCTTTGCAATGGAATTTTAGCAGCTGCTCTCCTAATCCTATTAATTTGTCTGGCAGAAACCTTCCTCATTATGCCTTTATCTGAACGAACCCGTCTGTGCTCTGAATCAGCCACAGATCTTTTCACAGTACGATGATCACGCTTAAGTTCTCTTGAAATATCCAATGTTTTCATACCTTGTCACCATTTCACGCTTTTCGGCAGCAGAGAGATCCTTTTTCTTCCCATATTGCTTGAAACCTGTGGCCTGCTTAATAATTTGGAACGTCCTTCTTAAGTAGTTTTCCTTTGATTGGGCACACCTGGCAAACTAATTATCACAGGTGTCTGAGATTGATTACAATGATCCAAAGAGTCCTAAAACACAATACCATCCATGAGTTTAATTGAAAAACTAATAATTAAATGTTTATGACACTTAAATCCAATGTGCATAATAATTTGGAACACGGTGTATATGGACAGTGACATCAGGGAAAACTCCTGAAGCGGAATCCCCGGTCACAGCATTGCAGACGCTATGACCGTCGATTCCACTCCAGGAGAAGCTCCTGTCATCTGTGTCCATGACGTCATTGGCTTCTCCTGGAGTGGAATACCCGGTCATAGAGTCTGCAATGCTGTGACCGGGGATTCCGCTTCAGGAGTTTCCCCTGATGTCACTGTCCATATATGGACAGAAACATCAAGCAGCTGTAAAGGATCTGCCAGGCACAGCTTCGGGGTTAACTCCCAGAACTAATCAGTCAGCACCTGAGAATACATCCCTGAGACTGACTCCTGCTTCCACCATTCAGGCTGGCAGGCTTAGGAGTGGGAGAGCCTATCGTAACCTGGCCAGACTCAGCTAGCTCCCGCCCTCGGTCTATTTAAGCCTGCACTTCCTGTCCCTCGGTGCTTGTGATTCTTTCCTTGTGGTTTCCTGGCCCAGCTACAGCTCCTGCTATTTTTGATCCTGCTCCATACAGACCCTGGCTTACCGACTACTCTTCTGCTTTTCGTTTTGTACCTCGCACACTCCTGGCTTGACTCGGCTCGTTCACCACTCTGGTTGCTCACGGTGTTGCCGTGGGCAACGGCCCCTTTTCCTTGCTTGTGTTCCTTTGTATGTTTGTCGTGTTTGTCGTGCACTTACTGAGCGCAGGGACCGCCGCCCAGTTGTACCCCGTCGCCTAGGGCGGGTCGTTGCAAGTAGGCAGGGACAGAGTGGCGGGTAGATTAGGGCTCACTTGTCCGTCTCCCTACCCCCTGCCATTACATAATCACAAGCCCATACCTAGTCTACCCCTGGTCCCTGACACCACTATGGATCCCCGTGAGACCCTGGCTCAGCAAATGCAGGGTCTCTCCCTACAGGTCCAGGCCCTGGCTCAGAGGGTCAACCAGCCTGATGCTACCCTGGTAGTTCCCCTCACCGCACCTCTTGAACCCCACCTCAAGTTGCCCGACCGGTTCTCAGGGGACCGGAGGGCTTTTCTCTCCTTTCAGGAGAGTTGTAGGCTTTACTTTCGTTTAAAGCCTCATTCCTCAGGTTCTGAGAGCCAGCGGGTGGGTATAATTATGTCCCGGCTCCAGGAAGGGCCCCAAGAGTGGGCCTTCTCCTTGGCTCCTGACGCCCCTGAACTTTCCTCCGTTGATTGTTTCTTTTCTGCTCTCTGACTTATTTATGACGAGACTGACAGGACTGCCTTTGCCGAGAGTCAGCTGGTGACCTTAAGTCAGGGTAAGAGACCTGTTGAGGAGTATTGCTCTGACTTTCGGAAGTGGTGCGTAGCTTCTCGGTGGAATGACCCTGCCTTAAGGTGCCAGTTTAGGTTGGGTCTGTCGAATGCCCTGAAAGACCTGCTAGTTAGCTATCCCTCTTCTGACTCCCTAGACCAGGTTATGGCTTTAGCGGTACGACTTGACCGACGTCTCAGGGAACGACAACGTGAACGTTTATGTGTTTTCTCCTCCGACTCCCCCATGATGCCTCCCGAAGCTCCGTTGCTTCGTTCCTCCCCGAAAGATTCAGAGATACCTATGCAACTCGGGGCCTCCGTGTCCCCCCAACAACGTAGAGAATTCCGCAGGAAGAATGGTCTCTGCTTCTACTGTGGGGACGACAAGCATCAAGTGAACAACTGTCCTAAGCGTAAGATTGCAGCCAGAGAACTTCCGCGTCTAAGTGATCATCGGGGAGGTCACTTGGGCGCACAGGTATTTCCCGTAAATATGAAACGTACTAAGATCTTGCTTCCCTTTCAGGTCTCTTTTGGTGGTAGTTCTGCTACCGGCAGTGCCTTCGTGGATTCAGGGTCCTCTACTAATATCATGTCTGTGGAATTTGCTATGTCCCTTGCTATGCCTCTGATTGATTTGCCTATACCTGTCCCGGTAGTGGGTATCGACTCCACTCCTCTTGCTAATGGTTATTTTACACAGCATACCCCTGTTTTTGAACTCCTTGTTGGCTCCATGCATTTGGAGCAATGCTCTGTACTGTTTATGCAGGGATTATCGTACGATTTGGTTCTAGGTCTTCCCTGGTTGCAGTTGCATAATCCTACGTTTGACTGGAATACTGGGGAGCTAACCAAATGGGGTAATGAATGTTGTACGTCATGTTTTTCTGTTAATTCCATTTCTCCCCCTAAGGAGGCGAATACGCTACCCGAGTTTGTTCAGGACTTCGCTGATGTTTTCTCTAGGGAGGCCTCCGAAGTGTTACCTCCTCATAGAGAATACGATTGCGCTATCGAATTGGTACCAGGAGCTAAGCTTCCTAAGGGTAGGATATTTAATCTTTCTTGTCCCGAACGTGAAGCTATGAGAGTGTATATCCAGGAATCCCTGGCCAAGGGTTACATTCGTCCCTCTTCTTCTCCGGTAGGTGCTGGCTTCTTCTTCGTGGGGAAGAAGGATGGTGGTCTTAGGCCATGCATTGACTACCGTAGCCTGAATAAGGTCACGGTAAGGAACCAGTATCCCCTTCCTTTGATTCCTGATCTCTTTAATCAGGTTCAGGGGGCCCAATGGTTTTCTAAATTGGATCTACGGGGGGCGTATAACCTTATTCGCATCAAAGAGGGGGATGACTGGAAGACTGCGTTTAACACGCCCGAAGGCCATTTCGAATACCTCGTCATGCCCTTTGGGTTGTGTAATGCCCCTGCGGTCTTCCAGAATTTCATAAATGAGATTTTGAGAAATTACCTGGGGATTTTTCTGGTAGTGTACCTTGATGACATACTGGTGTTTTCCAAGGACTGGTCCTCCCACATTGAGCATGTCAGGAAGGTGCTCCAGGTCCTTCGGGAAAACAAACTGTTTGCGAAAATCGAAAAATGTGTGTTTGGGGTACAGGAGATTCCATTTTTGGGTCAAATCCTCACTCCTCATGAATTCCGCATGGACCCCGCCAAGGTTCAGGCTGTGGCGGAATGGGTCCAACCTGCCTCCCTGAAGGCGTTACAATGTTTTTTGGGGTTCGCTAATTATTACAGGAGATTTATTGCTAACTTCTCGGTCATCGCTAAGCCCCTTACGGACCTCACTCGCAAAGGTGCTGATCTCCTCCACTGGCCTCCTGAGGCTGTCCAGGCTTTTGAGGTCCTTAAGAAGTGCTTTGTCTCGGCCCCGGTGCTGGTTCAGCCCAACCAAATGGAGCCAATTATCGTGGAAGTTGACGCATCTGAGGTGGGAGTGGGGGCTGTCTTGTCCCAGGGTACCAGGTCCCTCACCCATCTCCGTCCCTGTGCCTACTTCTCCAGGATGTTTTCGCCCACTGAGAGTAACTATGATATTGGCAACTACGAACTCTTAGCCATTAAATGGGCATTTTAAGAGTGGCGCCACTTCCTGGAGGGGGCTAGGCACCAGGTAACGGTCCTTACCGACCACAAGAATCTGGTTTTCCTAGAATCTGCCCGGAGGCTAAACCCGAGACAAGCTCGATAGGCGCTATTTTTTACCAGATTCAACTTTTTGGTTACCTATAGGGCTGGGTCTAAAAATATTAAGGCCGATGCACTGTCGCGTAGCTTCATGGCCAGCCCTCCTTCGGAGGAAGATCCTGCTTGTATTTTGCCTCCTGGTATAATCATTTCTTCTATTGATTCTGGTTTAGTCTCTGAAATTGCGGCTGATCAAGGTTCAGCTCCCGGGAACCTTCCTGAGGACAAGCTGTTTGTTCCCCTGCAATTCCGGCTAAGGGTACTTAGGGAAAATCATGACTCCGCACTATCTGGTCATCCAGGCGTCCTGGGTACCAAACACCTCATTGCCAGAAACTATTGGTGGCCTTGGTTGCCGAAAGACGTTAAGGCCTACGTCGCCGCTTGTGAGGTTTGTGCTAGGTCCAAGACTTCCAGGTCCCGACCAGCGGGTTTTTTGCCCATTCCCCAGAGACCTTGGACCCATATCTCCATGGATTTTATCACCGATTTGCCTCCATCTCAAGGCAAGTCGGTGGTGTGGGTTGTAGTAGACCGCTTCAGTAAGATGTGCCACTTTGTGCCCCTCAAGAAGCTACCCAATGCCAAGACGTTAGCTACCTTGTTTGTCAAACACATCCTGCGTCTCCATGGGGTCACTGTCAATATTGTTTCGGACAGAGGGGTACAATTTGTTTAATTGTTTTGGAGAGCCTTCTGTAAAAAGTTGGAGATTGATCTGTCCTTCTCCTCTGCCTTCCATCCTGAAACTAATGGCCAAACTGAGAGGACTAATCAATCTTTAGAACAATATTTAAGGTGTTTTATCTCTGACTGTCAATATGATTGGGTCTCATTCATTCCCCTCGCCGAATTTTCCCTTAATAACCGGGTCAGTAACTAGTCAGGGGTCTCCCCCTTTTTCTGTCATTTTGGGTTTAATCCACGGTTCTCCTCCATTTCACCTGGTAGTTCCAACAATCCCGAGGTAGAGGTCGTTCATCGGGAACTGTGCACAGTCTGGGCCCAGGTTCAGAAGAACCTAGAGGCGTCCCAGAGCATACAAAAAACTCAGGCTGATAGAAGACGTTTTGCTAACCCCTTGTTTATGGTCGGGGATCTGGTGTGGTTATCGTCTAGGAACTTGCGCCTTAAGGTCCCGTCCAAGAAGTCTGCTCCCCGGTTTATTGGGCCATATAAGGTCATTGAAGTCCTCAATCCTGTCTCCTTCCGACTGGAGTTGCCCCCATCTTTTCGAATACACAACGTGTTTCATGCCTCCCTCCTTAAACGCTGCTTCCCGTCCTTGGCTCCCTCGAGGAAACCTCCTGTTCCCGTTCTCACCCCTGAGGGGGTGGAATTCGAGGTGGCCAAGATTGTGGACAGCAAGATCGTCCAAGGCTCCCTCCAGTACCTGATTCATTGGAGAGGATACGGGCCTGAGGAGAGGACTTGGGTACCCGCCCGGGATGTTCACGCTGGGGTATTGGTCAGGAAGTTCCACCTTTATTTCCCCAATAAACCAGGTCCACTTAGAAAGGGTCCGGTGGCCCCTCATAAAAGGGGGGGTACTCTAAAGGATCTGCCAGGCACAACTTCTGTGGATACGCCCATAGGTAATCAGTCTGCACCTGAGTCTATGTCTCTGAGACTGACTCCATCTTCCACCACTCAGGATGGCAGGCTTCGGAGTGGGAGAGCCTATCGCAGCCTGGCCAGACGGAGCTAGCTCCCGCCCTCTGTCTATTTATACCTGCCTTTCCTGTTCCTCCTTTGCTTGTGATTCTTCTCGTGTGGTTTCCTGGCCCAGCTACAGCTTCTACTATTTGATCCTGCTCCATACTGACCCTGGCTTACTGACTACTCTCCTGCTCTGCGTTTGGTACCTCGTACACTCCTCGTTTGACTCGGCTCGTTTACCTCACTTGTTGCTCACGGTTTTGCCGTGGGCAACTGCCCCATTTCCCTTATCTTTGTGTACCCTTGTCTGTTTGTCTCGTGCACTTACTGAGCGTAGGGACCGCCACCCAGTTGTACCCCGTCGCCTAGGGCGGGTCGTTGCAAGTAGGCAGGGACAGAGTGGCGGGTAGATTAGGGCTTTCTTGTCCGTTTCCCTACCCCCATCATTACTGCTGCTAGTTGTAATATATATAATTAATCCAGTCTACATTTTTATTAATGGTAATAATTGTCGCACTGTCACTTACTGTCCTAATGGGACTTTTACACCTGCAGAAATAACAGTTCATGAGCAGCATCTTCCCCAAACCTGAAGACACCCGGGTAACATAACCTCCGGGCTCTCATTGCTGCCATGTACTTCTTACATATGAGTGACAACAACCAGTGACCTTCACCTCATCACTCCACATAAAACTCCTCAGATTGTAATTTGCAGCACCGTGGCATATTTACACACATTATAATTATAAACCTCAGACAATATAAACAATAGGGCCTCAATTAATAATATAATGCTATCACCAATCTCATGCTATCACCCTCAGGTTTTGGGTCCCATCAGTTCATTGAAATTCCTGTACATCATCGTCATCTTCTGTCTTCTACTCTTCACTGACTGTCACCCTTAGGGTAACCCACACAATTGTGGAGTCAGACTGCACAGTGGTATCCAATGGGGGATTTATTAGTACCCCCCCCCCCCTGGTCACTTACTTATTAAAAGACTTGATACTGCTGACGGATTCACTCAGGTCTTTGGTCTTTACTTTACTTCGCTGATGTCATCAGGACTTGGTTTGGTCCTTCTAATCTTTCTGACACTGTCTCTTTTAGTATACGTCACCGGGCTGTACATAGCACCTCATGCTGTGAGCCTGGGGTGAGATCCCACGTAGACGGAGTAGTGGAGTTTTATTGTGACTACCACAAACCCTCCGCATCTGTCATCTTCCTCCGGTAAGTTACTTGTCTGGGCGGCTGCTTAGAATTGTGACACTGCCGTCAGTTCCTGACAAACGCGTTGTATTGGTTCAGGCTGCGCCTGCCGCATCTCAGTGATGGAGTTCATCATATTAAAGTCTTCTAGTTCATGTTTACTGGCACTTGCCGGGGACCCCCAACACTTGTCAATTGTTAAAATAGATACTAATCTGGTGATAACATCATCAGCATGCACTATAAAAGTTGTTCTAAGTACATACAATAACAATGACAGGCCATTTACCCCTTCCCGTCGTAAACAACTTTCAGATTTTCATTTTCGTTTTTTCCTCCCCACATTCCAGAAGCCATGACGTCTTTATTTTTCCCTCGATATAGTACTATGAGGGCTTGATTTTTGCGGGACGAGTTGTAGTTTTTCGTAGCACCATTTATTTTGCCGTATAATGTACTAGGAAACGGGAAAAAAATTATTTATTGGGTAGAAAATGAAAAAAACCAGCGACTCCTCCATGGTTTTTTGTGCACTGTTTTTACGGAATTCACTGTGCAATTAAAACAACATGTTAACTTTATTCTGCGGGTCAATACGATTACGGAGATACCATATATATATAGTTTTCTCTATGTTTTACTACTTTTACATGTAAGAACCTAAGTGTAAAAAAGAAAATTTTATTTTGCGTCGCCAAATTCCGAGAGCCACAACTTTTTAATTTTTCCGTCGATTAAGCGGTATGAGGGCTTATTTTTTGCGGCATAAGTTGTAGTTTTTAATAATACAATTTTGGTGTAAATGCGACGGTTTGATCACTTTTTATTTCATTTTTTGTGGGAGATTAGGTGACCAAAAAATAGACATTATGGCGTTTACAATTTTTTTTTTACGGCGTTCACTGTGCAGGTTAAATAACAAAATATTATAATAGTTCAGACTTTTACGGACGCGGCAATACCAATTATCTTTATTTATTTATTTTTTTACTATGCTCTAGGGGGAAAATGGGTTTTTTGAACTTTTAATATTTTAATATTTTTTTACACCAAAAAAAACTTTATTTAACTTATTTTTACTTTTTTTATTAGTCCCCCTAGGGGACTTCAACCAGCGATCGTTAGATCGCTTGCACGATATACTGCAATACTAATGTATTGCAGTATATCGTGATTCTGACAGGCACCTATTAAGCCCTGCCGGAGGCAAGGCTTAATAGGTGTACAAAGATGGCGGACCTGGGGGCGTTCATTAAGCCCCCAGGCAGCCATAGCAACCATCGCCCCCCCGCGATTGCGTTGCCGGGGGCGCGATGAGCTGTTAGAGGGGGTCGCCCCCCTCTTTCTGACGATTTAAATGCTGCGGTCAGTATTTAACGAGTTAAACTAGCGGGATCGCGCTCGAGCGCGATGCCGCTAGTTACTCTGAAGTGTCGGCTGTAACATACAGCCGCACCCACCATCGTATGGAGCGAGCTCACTGTGTGAGCCCGCTCCATACTTCCCCTACACGACTTTGGCGTATGGATACGTCAAATGTCGGGAAGGGGTTAAACCACATCAAACACCTTTATATAAGAATAACTTCTCTGTTCCACTGGACAGGGCACCTAGAAGATGTGTAATTACTGGGTACATTGTATTTGCACTTGGTGTTACACTTTCCAGCAGGATTTATATCTTATTCTCTGCTGATTAACTGGAACAGCTCCTATTCACAGAAATATACACGGATTCCACATGTTTATCTGACAAGTGTCTCAAACCAATTCCCCCCCCCCCCCCCTACTCTGGTTCGTTTTACCTGGGAAGGCCTCTCAAGTTCTGTTCTCTTCGTGGGAGGCGGGTGTGATGATAAGGTTGGCACCGGTCTGCCAGGACTGTTCTGTAGGCAAATCAAACAGCTCTAACAGAATTTAGCAGCATCAGCTGTAAAACCTGGGACATACCAATTCGATCTTACCATATCGATCCTTGCAGTCTTGGGGCATATGTGAGGTCATACACCATCAGTGCAAGGGCCGTCAAGCTGTGTGAGGGCTTGGTTTTTGTAGAACAAACTGTAATTTTTATTGGTTCCATTTTGGGGTACATGCGATTTATTTAGTTTTTAGCACTTTTTATTCCATGTTTCGGGAGACAAAAAGACAAAAAAAACAGCAATTCTACCAGTTTTTCTTGTTGTTTTTTTTAGCTGCAGTATAACCAACATGTTAACTTTATTCTGTGGGTTGATACTATTACAGCAATACTAAATTTATATAGTTTCTTTTTACATTTATATTACTTTCCCACAAGAAAAATACTCTTTTTTAAAAAAAAAAAAACAAAAACATTTTTTAGTGTCACTATTTTATGAGAGCCATAACTATTTTATTTTTCTGTTGATAGAGCTGTGGGAGGGCTTGTTTTTTTGCGTGACGAACTGTAGTTTGTTAGGAAATGTCCATCCCTTTAAGATTGCCATGACTACTAGTCTAGCTACTGGGTGGCTCTGGTTTTAGTTGCAGAGCCTATCCCACGTCTCTGTCTTCCTTCATATCAAATTGAAAGGTGGAGTATTTAAATCTGGTTTGGTTCTGTCTTCTTTGCTTGTGATTCTCCTTGTTTGCATGTGTTTGATCAAGCTTCTGATTATACTCTGTATCTTAGACTATTTGGACTTTTGAAACTGGACCTCGGCTTGTCTCTGGATTTACCTTTTGCTTACTGATTCGGACATTCTGCTCCCGGCTGGTTTTGACCTAGACTATTCCTGATATCCTCTAACTTTGTGATTTGGGCTTTCTGCTTTCCCTCTGGCTGTCTTGTTATCTGTTCTAGTATTGCCTGCATTGCATCTCTTGTCCAACCGCAAACTCTGTTAAAGCAACCTTGGTTCTATGCAGCCATATCCAACCTGCCTTGCGGTGGGCTCTGGTGATGAACATGGAGTAGCCTTAGACTCTGCTGATCAGAGTAGTGACGGACTTGAGGTAGAAGATTTACTAGCACGCTTGTCCCAGACAGTCTCCATCTGCCTTTGGGGAGTCGCTCACTTAGCAATTTCATCATTTTTCACTCTGGGAATTGCTCAACTAGCGATTCCATAACAAAGTTTTTATTGATACCATGTTGGGGTACGTGTGACTTTTTGATCACTTTTTATTCCATTTTTATTTTAGTCAAGGTGACCCAAAAAAATAAATGTTGTCATTGTTTTTTATTTTATTTTTTTTCTGTGTTCACCATGCGGGAAAAATATCATGATATTTTTATAGTTCAGGTCCCCCATTTTTTCCAATTATAAAGAACTTGATCAGGGAAGTGGGAATATTGTTTATTACTTAAAACTATTATTTATTTATTTTTCAAAACTTTATTTTTATTTTTTTACACTTACTAGTCCTGTTCTTCTGATCCCCTGTACAATACTACACTATTTATGTAGTGCAGTGTATTGTAATTGTCATTTTTCAACTGACTGCTAGCCTATTAGGTCCTGCCTTGGGCAACCGCCCGAGGTTTCTCTAGAGGAACTGCGGCCAAGTGGAGATGATCTACCAAGTCCTGCTGTATAAAATTTGCAGCTGCTCCAGAGTACAAATAAGCGGGGCCAGATTGAGATTCTTCACTGGTGATGATAGTCACTGGAATAGAAAATCTGGGAAAAAATTTAGTATTCAGTGTCGATTCACCTAGGATTGTCTCTCCAATCAAACCTAAGTGCTGGAGTTTCCCGGCTTCTGAGGGCATTGACGCACGAAATGACTCTTGTGGCCACAATACAGACACAATCTAATTGAATGTTTGCACTGCTGCTCCTGGTTGGAGAGTCTGAGCCTGTCTATTTGCATAGACTCCTCCGGGTATACAATTGGAGAGGGCAGTAGAGGTCTTTGAAATCTGGGCACCAGCTGATAAGACCTCCTCTCCCGGCGAATCTCCAGGGTGTGTTCTTGGATCCTCTTGTCGAACCGAGTAGCCAGGAGTATTAGGGCATCCGAGGTAGATGGAAGCTCTTGAGCCGCCAGCTCGTATTTTATTCGGGAGGCTAGTCCCTGCCAGAAAGTTGCCACTAAGGCCTCGTTATTCCAGGCTCATTCCGCTGCCAAGGTACGGAAGTGGATGGCGTACTCCCCTACTGTAGATTCCCCTTGGTTGAGAGTCAGAAGTGAGGCAGGTGCAGAAGAAGTTCGGCCTGGTTCCTTAACCCCTTCAGCACTGAGCCTGTCTTGGCCTTGAGGACGAAGCCGATTTTTTCAAATCTGACAAGTGTCACTTTATGTGGTAATAAATTCGGAATGCTTTTACCTATCCAAGTGATTCTGAGACAGTTTTCTCGTGACATATTGTACTTTATATTAGTGAAAAAATTTGGTCTATAAATTCAATATTTATTTGTGAAAAACACCAAAATTTAGAGAAACTGTGCAAAAATTCACATTTTTCTAAATTTAAATGTATCTGCTTGTAAAGCAGATAGTAATACCACACAAAATAGTTACTATTCCACATATCCCATATGTCTACTTTATGTTTGCAGCGTTTTTTGAATGTCCTTTTATTTTTCTACGACGTTACAAGGCTTAGAACGTTAGCAGCAATTTATCTCATTTTCAAAAAAATTTCAAAATGCTATTTTTTCAGGGACCAATTCAGTTGTGAAGTGGCTTTGAGGGCCCTATATATTAGAAAGTCCCCATAAATCACCCCATTTTGAAAACTGCACCCCTCAAAGTATTCAAAACAGCATTCAGAGAGTGTTTTAATCCTTTAGGCGTTTCACAGGAATTAAAGCAATGTGGAGGTGAAATTTACAAAATATGTAATAAATTTTTTACTGTAACACAGAAGGTTTTACACGAGGAATGCAACTGAATATTTATTGCCCAGATTCTGCAGTCTTTAGAAATATCCCACATGTGGCCCTAGTGTGCTAATGGAATGAAGCACCGGCCTCAGAAGCAAAGGTGACCTAGTGGATTTTGGTGCCTCCTTATTTTTAGAATATATTTTAGGCACCATGTCAGGTTTGAAGAAGTCTTATGGTGCCAAAACAGTGGAAACCCCCAAAAGTTACCCACAGCAGGGCTCAGAAGAGAAGGAGCGCCATTTGAATTTTGGAGCGCTGATTTTGCTGGAATAGTTTTCAGTGCCATGTCGCATTTGCAATGCACTGGAGGGACCAAAACAGTGGAAACCCACCAAAAGTGACCCCATTTTGGAAACTACACCCCTCAAGGTATTTTTCTAGGGGTATAGTTAGCATTTTGACCCCATAGTTTTTTTTGCTGAATTCATTGGAATTAGTCTGTAAAGATGAAAATCTACTTTTTTTTCTGAAAAAACTTTTTACAAGGAATAAAGGAGAAAAAGCACCCCAACATTTGTAAAGCAATTTCTCCCAAGTACGGCTATACCCCACATGTGGTCGTAAATGTTTTTTTTATTAGAAATTAATTAACTCTTTCCGAACTGATAAATTTTTTTCTTTTTCTTTTTCGCTTTTCCCTCTCCGCTTTCCAAGAGACATAACTTTTTTATTTTTCCGTCAATAGAGTGGTGTGAGGGCTTATTTCTTGCGGGAGTAGTTGTAGTTTCTATTGACACCATTTAAGGTACCATATAACGTACTGGGAAACTGAAAATAAAATAGTTTGCAGGTTGAAATTGGAAAAAAGCTGTAGCAGTGGCCGAGGACAGCAATGCGTGCCGGAGTCTCAGAGGGTGGGGGGGGGAGACACCGACTAGAGTTCACTGGTCTGCAGTTGTGGCCACTGGAGGGTAAGTGACGCCGGCGGTCTGTGACCGCAGCCATTACTATATTGCATGCAAGATCCTCAATTGGATTTTTGAAATAATTGCAATTGGATAATATTTTTGTGCTTGTACAAGGTTTAAAGTTACTGTTGATGGGGGATCTTCGTTGCTGCTGTTTGTCATAACTATGTGGGCGGCAATGTTTTACAATATTCTTGATACTACTGTTCTGGTACTAGTATATAGTATTATGTTCTGTAATTAGTATGCAATATTATTCCGCTATGTAGCATTACCATATGCTGTCACTATGTGGTTGCATTCTGTTACTTGGCTCTGAAATGCTTGGCACTGAAATGTGGGTCAGCGTTAGGGTTCCATTGATGAGTTCCGTTAGACCTTTTCGGTCGACTGCGCTATTGATTCCGCAAAAAAAACTGAAACCCACGGAACGGAGGCAAACGGAAACCATTTGCAATGAAAGTTGGAAATCAATGGTAATGCAAATGGAGGGTATGGTTTCCATTTGCCTTTCCAGTTAATGGGTTCCTGCGACGGAAAAGTCTGATGAAGCCCATAAACTGAACCCTAATGCTGATGTAAACACACCCTAAGGCTAGGTTCACACCTGGGTTGGTGTGTTCCGTTGTTCTGTTCTGTCAGAGGAGCAGAACAAGGAAATAACAGAACCAATGGTTCCGTTGCACAATGGATACCGCCGGTTGCCGACGGAACTCATTGACTTTAATGAGTTCCGTCGGCGTGTCCGTAATTTTACTGGAAACATTAGTGCAGCATGCTGCGCTATTGTCTCTGGTAAAGTCCGGCAAACCCTGCCGGATCTGTGACTGAGGACCCTGAGCAGATGTGAAGATAATTGGTTTAGGTCATGGATCCACGGCCATTAATTCTGGTTATTTCACGAATATGATTCTGTTAGATCTCAGTAGAGAAGGCTTCTCCCCTAAATCGCAGATATTGCAAAATAGCCACATTATACTTATAGCATGCGATTCTATGGTACGAGATAAGCAAGGTTTTGCATGTAATAAGTCGCCTTGAAGTTTGCCTTAGGCCAATTTCAGATGACCATTATACGACCACATTTTAGTGTCTATATCACAGCCGCAATACCTGGATCTAGAGCGCAGTTCTACTGAACCACACTAAGGGTATAAATGCAATTGTTGCCACGCATCCGGGAACCACAAGGGAAAAAAACGTGTAGTTTTACCACAGATTGAAGAGATTTGCCTGTGCTAGCTGCGGAACCAATTAGTTGTAAAACCGCAAACGTTTTTTGCAGCAGTTCTAAGCTGCAAGGCAACTACTGCACCATCTGAATATACCCTTAGGTCGGGTTTCCACGGGTCGTATCCGTCCTGGAACCCGCAGCACATTATAATGTAGTTTTTCGGGTGAAGAAAACAAACAGAAAACTGTTCATAATTACCCCTGCCGTTGTCATGGTGATACATCCCTCCTTTGACATCCAGTCTGGCCTCCCTGTATGATGCTGCAGCCTGTGATTGGCTGCAGCAGTCACATGGGATAAAACGTCATCTCAGGAGGCCAGACTAGAGGAAGAAGCAGGGAGTTCTGGGTAAGTATAAACTATTATTTTTTTTCTGAGTTGCGATTTTTGTGCCGGAATCGCTGTGATTCGGCAACAAAAGTCTCAACACTTGGCTATTTGTTGCGGCTTTTGCATCCCCATTGAATACAATGGGGAAAAGCAGTGAAAACGCAGCATAAATTGACATTTAATGCTTACATTTCTGCACCACAGGTCAGTTTACTAACGTTTTAGCTGCATATTTTTCCCACAGCGTGGGCATGAGATTTTCAAAATCTCATCCACTTTGCTGCTACTGTAAATGCTGCGGAGTTTCCGCATAGAATTCCATTACGGAAATTCTGCAGCTTTGACGGTCCGTGGGAACCCAGTTTAGAGTTCTAAAATGATTGAAGCATGAAATGAACCGCTGTTTTGGCCGGGTGTTGGATGTGATATGGAAGCTAAAATGTGACTACAATGCGACCGCCTGAAATTGGCCTTATAATGAAATTCACAACCATTTGAGGGGTTTGTTGTTCACAGGTAACTAGTAACCATACAAATATATTAGTAAGGTAACTATATCTTTTTTTTTTTTTTTTTTTTTTAGCAATTATTCACAGAATCTCTATCTAGGTGTCCGGAACTCCTGGAGAAAATAATTACAATATGTACAGTAAATATTTTGTTTGTCGATTAAACTTAAACAAGGAACACAAGAGGGAGGTCATATTAGTAACGACATTGCTCTATTTATCTTATGGTTGCAAGTCACGTGGGCGGGGGGAAAACTGAGCATAGGTTTCGATCCTGTAAACTGTGTTTTCTTCAGCCGGGAACGTGAAACAAAAAGTAGTCTGTCGAGTGTGTGGTCTACCCACACCAGCCTAGGACTATGCGTCAGAGCGCCCTCTGCCGGTTGTCGGGCAGCAGAGCGGGCGGAGTCTCGGCCTGAGCCCGTGACACGCTCCGTGTGACTCCGGGGATCGACCGGAGCTGTGAGGCCCAGACCCCGTTCCTTAAGGACACGGTAAGATCATGAATGTCCATCTCTATTGTACAGTCTATAATCTGTCCACGGTTACGCGTACTGACATAGCTGTCTCCATGGAGTTCCACTGTAACAGGCCTTAAACTCTAGGCTGCGGACCGGGCCTGATCATGGGATGAGGCAAATTTATCGTAGCCGGTGCTCGGACTCTAGTCATACCCAGAGCGATTAGTCGATTACTCGGCCCCGATGGCAGAACTAGATGACCCTGGGGATTGTAGTGCTGTGAGCGTGTCTGTATTGGTTGCAATGTCCTGGCCCAACATATCTCCCCTACTCCGGGATTCCGAGTCTTGTGGTCAGCATATCCTATAACAAGATGAATGTGACCATTAACCCTCACATGTCCAGTTCCCTGTACCTCACCCACGACCAAACAATAAGTCCCCAGTATAATCCCACACATAGGACAGTCCTATATTGATCTGGCCTCTACACATTGTCATTTCTGTGGGCCCAAAATCATGACAATTGTGCTCCAGAAATCAAGGTCCAGGGCCCGGATTGGTTACGCATGGTGATTTATAATACCGTCCGATAGCCATGATCGCTGCGGGTGACCCGACCAAACCAATGTGATGGGATCGCAAATCATAATTGCTGTTATATCGCTACCGTTGTAAACCGCGATGGGAAAGATGATGCCGCGGCGGTGAACCTCAACGGTTTACTCTTAATTAGTTTAAACCATTTTATTAAAGGGAACCTCTACTCCGTGCATAGTGTGTGTGGGGGGCACTGTGCTCGCTATACAAAGTAATTCACAGAAAAATAGGGTGTCTATAGCACGCACGGGAGTTTTATCAATGCAATTAAGGCAGGAACCTGCGCTAAAAACAATGGTGTCAAGATCTATCTATCTAACACCAAAATAGGGGGACGGGGGGGGGGGGGGGGGGCTATGGCTTTAGTTTCAGATAAAGTAGTGGGGAACTTTTCTTGAGATGGTGTGCCCCGTGGTCGGCAGTAGACGTGCGGCATGTCGGGGAATATGACTAGTGCTATACTGTAAGTGTGTGTAGTATTCGTGAATATGCCCCATCTATACAAAGCAGATAAAACATCTGCGGCCAGCGGCCGCCTCACCAGTCTGATGTGGATAAATGTAAGGTTATGAACTTGGGCTGAGGAAACAAATTTTACAATTATACATTAAATGGTAAAACACTGGATAAAACGGCTACGGAAAAATATTGGTGGACAGTACATTTACCTTTAGCAACCAATGCCAGACAGCTGCTGCCAAGGCAAATAAAATCATGGGACGCATCAAAAGAGGTATAGATGCTCGTGACAAGAACATAGTTTTGCCTCTATATAAATCACAAGTCAGACCACACATGGAATATTGTGTACAATTTTGGGCTCCTGTGTATAAGAAGGACATGGCTGAACAGCACAGCACATCGAGATCACGTTGTGCTGTCATTTACAGCGTAATCTCGCGAGATCACGCTTGCTGTGCTGTAAATCCCACACAAACGTTACCGAAGTGTCAGGGTTCTGAATAGACCTCACGTCCTGGCTGGTAGCGATGTCTATTAACTCTCAGGACACTTGAGTAACGTGTGTGTGTGTGTTTTTGTTTGTTTGTTTTTTTTGTGACTGCACATAGTGATCTAGTAAGATCACTATGTGCTGTGTAAATGAATGGGGAGAAGTGTATGACGCTGATTGGTCAGCATCATACACTCCTCTCCACAACGCCCACTTGGTCAAAAAGTAAAACACGCCCAGTTGGTCATTAAGAAAGTTATTAGCATAAAGCTAATATAGGTCATAACTCCATCAAAAACGTTTTTCTAAATAAAAAAACACTGCTGTAATCTACATTACAGCGCCGATCACATCATGTACAATATAGGCCACTTATAATGTGGTGACAGAGCCTCTTTAATACAATTTTCATTATATAAATAACTTTTCAACATATATTGCTATAATTATTGTACGTAACGTCACTACTTTTAACATCTTCAAATACTTTATTTTATCATAAATACAATTGGAAAAATTAATCTAATTGATTATAACTTCTGTGTTCCCCGGCAGGGAACAGGTTAACAGAATCTATAATCAATGAGGCACTGCGTGCGCCAACATCCCTCTCTCCCCGTCACCACCAGTTCCCGACATTGCCGGATTCACACGACTGTGCTTGGTCCGTGAAAAATGGACCATGTGTCAGACGGATTTCGCGGCCCGATCACGGTACATGTGAATGGGACTCCTGGCATCATAGTCATTTAGGCTACAATTACACGACAGTGAAAAAAAATGGCCATTAAAAACTGATCAATGGTGAGTTTCATGTCCATTTTTCATCAGTGTGTCATCCATTTCCAGTCCATATTTTGTGGCTGCTCTAAAAAAAAAAAAAAAAAAGATGGATTTCATTTGTCAGGGTAGATCATGCCCACAGCGTTCACATATAGTGACAGTGCACCCCCCCATTATAGTATCACAGTGCCCATTTAGACAGCGCCACACCTCCTTGCAGATAGCACCCCCATGTAGATCATACCCCACCTTGTAGATGCAGCACCACCCCCTCCGTTGTGGATAGCATCCCCGCAAGTAGATCACAGCACCACCCCCCTCCCTTGTAGATCGCACCCCCACCCCTTGTAAATAGCAGCACCACCCCCACCCCTTGTAGATTACACCCCACTTCCTTGTAGATCGCGCTGCTGTAGCTGCCACTAGGAGCTGAATCCCCGGCCAGAGGTTGCTACAGCGGTGCGATCTATAAGGGGGGTGGGTTCTGGTACGATCTACAAGGTACAAGGGGGGCTGCTGCGATCGGCAAGGGGTGGTATCTACAGGGCGGTGTGGCTATGTACTAGGAGTCCCTGCTTCTCCATTGAACTGCTGTTCTGTGCTGTATCATTTTGTTCAGTGCAGAACAGCAGTTCCATGCAGAGACAGAACGGGGCGGACCAGGAAGTGACGAGGCTGTGGGGCGGAGCTTCCTCCCGCAGCATGACGCAACGGCGCCACTAAAGAATTGATTCTACGTTAAAAAACAATCGTGCGAGTCATTGAGGGTGAATTGATCAAATTAATTTGATTAATCGCCCAGTCCTAGCCGAACTTGAACGGGTGCAAAGAAGGGCGACCAAGCTTATTAAAGAGGCTCTGTCACCAGATTTTGCAACCCCTATCTGCTATTGCAGCAGATCGGCGCTGCAATGTAGATTACAGTAACGTTTTTATTTTTAAAAAACGAGCATTTTTGGCCAAGTTATGACCATTTTCGTATTTATGCAAATGAGGCTTGCAAAAGTACAACTGGGCGTGTATTATGTGCGTACATCGGGGCGTGTTTACTACTTTTACTAGCTGGGCATTCTGATGAGAAGTATCATCCACTTCTCTTCAGAACGCCCAGCTTCTGGCAGAGCAGATCTGTGACGTCACTCACAGGTCCTGCATCGTGTCGGCACCAGAGGCTACAGTTGATTCTGCAGCAGCATCAGCGTTTGCAGGTAAGTAGCTACATCGATTTACCTGCAATCGCCGATGCTGCTGCAGAATCAACTGTAGCCTCTGGTGCCGATGTGTCTTCGCTCGTCTGACACGATGCAGGACCTGTGAGTGACGACACAGCGTGATCTCTCGAGAACACGCTGTGTGTCTGCCCTTCCAGAAGCTGGGCGTTCTGAAGAGAAGTGGATGATACTTCTCATCAGAGCGCCCAGCTAGTAAAAGTAGTAAACACGCCCCGATGTACGCACATAATACACGCCCAGTTGTACTTTTACTTTTCAACACGCCCAGTTGTACTTTTGCAAGCCTCATTTGCATAAATACGAAAATGGTCATAACTTGGCCAAAAATGCTCGTTTTTTTTAAATAAAAACGTTACTGTAATCTACATTGCAGCGCCGATCTGCTGCAATAGCAGATAGGGGTTGCAAAATCTGGTGACAGAGCCTCTTTAAGGGAATAGACAGATTGCAGTACCAAGAAAGGTTATCAATCTTGGGGCTATTGAGTTTAGAAAAAAGGCGGCTTAGGAAAAAAGGTTTCACCATCATCCCAGACAGGGATTCTTTATTGTGAGAGCAGTGAGACTAGGGAACTCTCTGCCACAGGATGTTGTGATGATTGGTTCACTGGGCAGGTTCAACGAGGGCCTGGATGCCTTTCTAGAAATGGCATATCTAGGGAAAAATTAAGATTTTTACTTTGCACCATCCGCAGCGTGTTCATTTATGGAAAAGACCTGTGGGGTGAAAATGCTCACTAGACCCTTTACTAAATGCCTTGAGGAGTGTAGTTTCCAAAATGGGGTCACTCCTTAGGGGTTTATTTTATTATTTTACATCAGAGCCCTGCATTTGTGAATCTTGTTATGATGGCACATGCTGGGCACCACACATTGGAATATCTGTGGAAAAATTCCAACTTTTACTCTTCAACATCGAGTGCTCACTACACCCCAGGGTGAATACCTTGAGGGGTATAGTTTCCAAAATGGTCACTATTGGGGGGTTTCCACTGTTTTGGTCCCACAGGGGCTTTGCAAGTGCAACATAGCGCCCAGAAACCAATCCAGCAAGATTTGCACTCCAAAAGCCAAATGGCACTCCTTCCCTTCTGAGCCCTACTGTATGACCAAACAGAAGTTTCTGACCACATATGAGGTATTGCTGTGCTCGGGAGAAATTGCATTGCACATGATGGGGTTCTTTTTTTTTTTTCTTTGTTGAGAAAATGAAAAATGTTGAGCTAAAGCTACATCTTATTGAGGAAAAACAATTTTTTTCTTTTCACTGCCCAATTCTAATAAAATCTATAAAACACCTGTAGGGTCAAAAAGTTCACTACACCCCTAGATGAATTCCTCAAGGGGTGTAGTTTCGGAAATGAAGTCACATTTGAGTAGTTTCCACTGTACTGGTCCTTAGGCCTCATGCACACGACTGTGTTTTTGCGTCCGCAATTCCCCCGCAAATCCACGGGAGAATTGCGGACCCATTCATTTCTATGGGCCCATACACACTATCCGTGTTTTCACGGGTCTCCGCAAATCCGTGCCGCAGAAACTCAGGACATGTCTTATTACGGGCCGCAAATTCGATGCGGACATGCCAATAGAAGTCAATGGGCCCGTGGAAATTGCGGATACACCTCCGTGTGTCATCGGCAGTTTTGCGGATTTGCGGAAGTGTTGCTAGGCGACGACCGGGAATGAGTTCTGTCGTCATCCTGTTTTACCTAGGCTTTTTTTTTTTCATCCGCATTTTGCGGATTACATACGGATGAACTGCGGATTACATACGGATGAACTGCGGATGACATTTCACGGAACACGGTCCTGGAATTTGCGGACCAGAAAAACACTACGGTCGTGTGCATGAGGCCGGGGCTTTGCAAAAGCGACATGGTGTCAAGAAACCAATCCAGCAAAATACATGCTCCAAAAGCCAAATGGCGCTCCTTCTATTCTGATCCTTGCAGTGTGCCCAAACAGTAGTTTATGACCCCATGTGGGGTATTTCCGTATATCAGAGAAGTTGCGTTAGAAATGTTGGGAGGCTTTTTCTTCTTTATTCCTTGTGGACATTGTTTTGTTTTTAGCTAAAACGACATCTTATTGTAAAAAATGTAAATTTGTCATTTTCACGTCTAACTTATAACAAAATTATTTAAATATGCATTACTTTAAAAAAAAAAGTAAAATTTGTGAATTTCGCCTCCACTTTGCTTTAAAGGGGTTTTCCTACGAGGGACATTTATGACATATCCACAGGATATGTCATAAATGTCAGATAGATTTGGGTACCACCTCTGGGACTAGGTTTGTCACGATACCAGAATTTGGACTTCGATACCGATACTTTGTGTAGTATTGTGATTTTCGATAACAAAACGATACTTTGCCAACAGTAATAAAAAAAAAAAAAAGTTCTTCCATTTTCTGATGTGAGGCACGAGATGTGATTCATTTTGAATGTGCCTCACATTAACCCCATCATGTTTCCAAGTCATAATGGGTTAATGTGTAAGGTACATGATTGGGTTAATTACTATTAATGTGAGACACATGGAGGTTGAATTCATCACCCCTCGTGCCTCACATTAATAAGTGAAAGAAAGTATTTTTTATAAAATTTTTTTTTTACAGCGTACACATCATAAATGATGCAAAAAATTTGTTGTGCAGGTTATTACGGCCGCGCCAATACTGAATGTGTATATTTTACGTATTGAGATTTTAATGTTTCTTGTAGAAGATGTGTATGTGTATTTTTTGTAATTTAAAGTGTAGCTAAATGTTTGAAAAACTTCTGACATGTCATATTGACATGCCAGAAGTTTGGATTGGTGGGAGTCCGGGCACTGAGACCCCCACCAATCGCTAGAGCGAAGCAGCTGAACACTCTTGTGAGCGCTCAGCCGCTTCGTGTCTGTTCGGCTTTTTCCGGAAAGCCGATGCATCGGAGTACGGGCTCATAGACTTTCTATTGAGTCCATACACCAATACATTTATTACCGGAAAAAGCCGAACAGACACGAAGTGGCTGAGCGCTCACACGAGCGCTTCAGCTGCTTCGTTCTAGCGATTGGTGGGGGTCTCCGTGCTCGGACCCCCACCGATCCAAACTTCTGACATGTCACTATGACACGTCAGAAGTTTGTCAAACGTTTAGCTACACTTTAACATTTCTTTATGTTTTAACTTTTTTATTTTTAAACTTTAATGTACTGGCATATAGTACACAGGCAGTTGTTAGGGCATACCTAAGTATGCCCTAACAACAGGAAATATGGTCAGGCAGCCCTGGGGTCCTTCAATGGACCCTGGGATATCTGCCCATATATGGTATCTCCCTCAATCGCGTCACAGGGATTCCCTGTGACGCAATCCAAGGGGCATCCCCCTTCTCATTGACCCCTTGAATGCTGTGGTCCGCTTTGATCGCAGCATTCAGGGTAATAGCTGCGGAGATTAAACGTTTTTCTCATCTCCGCCTTTAGAGGGGCGCTGTGGCTGTGTAATACAGCCATTGCCCCGCTCCTGACAATAAGTGCACATGCGATCAACATGAGGTGATGCGGCCGGCGCTGTACTAATGAGTGGCAGGCACTGAGGACAGAACATTGGGGTGTTTTACAGTGCGCCTGCCTTGTTCTGTCTTCAGTCCCTCCGCTCATTAGTGCAGCGCTGGTCACATCACCTCATGCTGACTGCGCACACTTGTCAGGACTCCGGAGCAGGGAAATGGCTGTATTAAACAGCCCTGCTGTAACAACATTCATGTGTTACGATGCTAAGCTGTGCGGCCGCTCTGCTTCGTATCAAAATACATGATATGACGGTATCGAACCGTTTTAGGATGCACGGCATCGAAACTATCTGGGACCCACAATATCTCTAGAACGGGGCCCTCTAAACCCCATTCTAGCTTTGTCTGCTATCACTGACTCCCGGCCACTTCCTGACTTTATGGTCGGGAGTTACGAAAACCGCTGAGCTACGCTGTTTCCGTAACTCCCATAGTAGTGAATAGCAGTTACGGAAGCAGCGTAGCATGCAAGCTACGCTGTTTCCGTAAAAACAATTCAGTTCTACAGGGCTTAAGAAAACAGCGCAGCTCAGCGAGCTACGCTGTTTTCACCTTTATGGTCGGAAATCAGCTGACACACAAAGAGGTAGAACGAGGTTTAGGGGCCCTGTTCTAGAGATAGGTGTGGATCCCGTGTCTATCTGACATTTATCACATATTCTGTGTATATTTCATAAATGTCACTCGTGGGAAAACCCTTTTAATTCTTGTGAAACGCTTAAAGGGTTAAGAAGCTTTCCAAATGTTTTGAATACTTTGAGGGGTGTAGTTTTTAAAATGGAGTGACTTATGGGGGTTTGTATTGTATAGGCCCCTTAAAGCCACTTCTCAACTGAACTGATCCCTGTAAAAATAGCCTTTTGGAACATCCTAGAAAAATAAAAAGAAGTTCCAAAAATTATGCCAATCTAAAGTAGACATATGAAAAATGTTAAAGGGAATGTGTCGCAAATTAAACCTTTTTTTTTTTTTAAGTGTTGTTACTTATTTCTATTATATTTTTTAAGTTTTTGCTGTATTTATTTTTTTTTTCCGTATGGTGGAAAGTATTAAAAATTAAATAATAATTTGACATGTTTTCCAATGTTGGCCACCAGGGGGAGCACTTCCCAGAATTACAGCAAGGTGAATAAGGCAAAGCAACCTGACTCACAGCTGCTGTAAATGTGGGAGGGAACCTCACCCCCCCTCTCACAAGCCAGGTAAAGGTGTCTTCAAATTGCTAAGCAGTGTCCGTCAGCCATTTTGGGTGTGTTCTAGGACACACCAAAAGGCTAAGTGTATGTTCACACGCTTACTAAACAAAGGGAAAACTCCTGATTTTCAGCCATTTTTTAATCAAACTCGCGTTTTTTAACGGCCGTTTTTTGAGCTTTTTCTATAAAGTCAATGAAAAACGGCTCAAAAAACGTCCCAAGAAGTGATGTGCACTTCATTTTGGTCGGGCGTCTTTTTACGTGCTGTTTTTGGAAAACTACCACGTAAAAAACGCCCTGTCGGAACAGAACGCCGTATTTCCCATTGAAACCAATGGGCAGATGCTTGTAGGCTTCCGATTTTTCAGCTGAAAACATTGTGTGTGAACATACCCTTAGGGTATGTGCACACGCTAACTGCATTTACGTCTGAAATGACGGAGCTGTTTTCAGGAGAAAACAGCTCCGTCATTTCAGACGTAATTGCTCGTACTCGCGTTTTGCGAGGTGTCAATTACGGCCATAATTTGGAGCTGTTCTTCATTGAATTCAATGAAAAACGGCTCAAATTACGTCCAAAGAAGTGTCCTGCATATAATGTATATAAGTGTCCTGCACTTCTTTGCCGAGGCTGTTATTTTACGCGCCGTCTTTTGACAGTGACGCGTAAAATTACAGGTCGTCGGCACAGTACGTCGGCAAACCCATTCAAATGAATGGGCAGATGTTTGCCGACGTATTGGAGCCGTCTTTTAAGGCGTAAATCGAGGTGTAACATGGCGCCGCACCTGTCCTCAGGTCGTGTGTGGTATTACAACTCTGTCCTATTCACTTCAATGGAGGTGAACTGCAATACCAGACACGACCTGAGGACAGGTGCGGCGCTGTGTCTCCAGTCCTGACACCCCTTCTGTCCTGAGATGAACCAACGGGGGAGGCGGGTGTCAGAGACACCCACCGCCATCACTGCAGACAGAACCACAACTACGGCATGAGGGCAGGGCTTGTCCTGAGTGAACTGTCACTTGTTATGGACAGAGTTATAGTCACATGAACCCCGTCTGATGAACCGGTAACCTAGGTCCGATCACATGACCGAGGGGGATCACCAAAAACCCTGTGCACCCTCAGCCCGTCCATCCAGCCCTTTCCTGGTTATATCTGCGTCTGGGAAAGCTGGGTGACCACCAATACCCCTCATACTGGAGTGTTTAGGGATGTGACTAATGAACCTCTCACACTCCAGTGGGAGGGGTAATGGTGGTCACCCAGCTTTCCCAGACCCCTGAACGGTAAATCTCTCTAGTTGTGCTGAGACTGTTTGGGGATCTGACTAATGAACCTCTCAGTCTCAGCACTAGAGAGATTTATTGTTCAGGGGTCTGGGAAAGCTGGGTGACCACCATTACCCCTCCTAGTGGAGTGTGTTTGGGGATGTGACTAATGAACCTCTCATACTCCAGTAGGAGGGGTAATTGTGGTCACCCAGCTTTCCCAGACCCCTGAATGATAAATCTCTCTAATTGTGCTTTCCCAGTACAGTTTCTTCATGTGTCCTTCACACAAGGGGGGGGGGGGCCGTTCGGGGGGGGTGCCGTCGGGGGTCACGAGAGCGGGGGTCTGTGAGAGAGAGAGTGGGACATGCAGAGACGCACATCTTACCTGCAGTGCAGCTGGTCTTCAAGATGGCGCCTGCTCTCTCCCTGCAAACAGCTGCTCTGCTCTGCGCAGGACAGAGCCATAGTGCAAAGTCAATGGGACGGGTCCCGTTCATTGACTCCTATGGACTGTAGCTGCCGTATTCCATGTCTGTATGTGTCGTTAATCGACACACACAGTAATGGAAACAAAAATGGCAGCCCCCATAGAGAAGTAAATGAATTAAAAACGAAAAAAGTACAACACAACAACATACATTAATAAAATTTCTTTATCTATCACACTAAAACCCATAACATAGTAAAAAAAAAGTTGGCCGTGACACTGTTCCTTTAACTAGTAAAAATTTTGTGTGGTATTATTATCTGTCTTACAAGCAGATACATTTAAATTTAGGAAAATGCAAATTTTTGCAATTTTTTTGCTAAATATTGGTGTTTTTCACAATTAAGTACTGAATGTATCAACCAAATTTTACCAGTAACATAAAGTACAATATGTCACGAGAAAACAGTCTCAGAATTGCTCAGATTGGTAAAAACATTCCAAAGTTTATTACGACATAAAGTGACACATGTCAGATTTGAAAAATAAGGCTCTGTCAGGAAGGTCAAAAGTGGCCAAAGCGGGAAGGGGTTTCATGCTTACAGTTTTTACTATTTTAGAATGGCTACGTATTTATCAGAATGAAGGAGTTCAGAGGAAATACTGGGAAAAATTGATGAATTTTCTATTTGATAAGCAAGATCTTTATATTTTTTCCTGACTGAAATAATAGCCTTTTTCTTTCTTTTATTTTTTTTCCTGTGTGCTTAATGTATTGTAATCAAGTTCAGCGATCTGAGGATATGTATCCTCGTGACCCTTAGGGGGGATTCACACGAGCGTGTATTCGGTCCGTGCGGGCCGCGTGGTTTTCACGCGGCACGCATGGACCAATACAAGTCTATGGGGCAGTACAGACAGTCCGTGCTTTTTGCGCAGCGTTTGTCTGCTGCGCAAAAAGCGCGACAGGTTCAATAACTCTGCGTATTTCGCGCATCACGCACCCATTGAAGTCAATGGGTGCGTGAAAATCACGCGCACCACACGGAAGCACTTCCGTGGGACGAGCGTGATTCGCGCAACAGCAGTGAAAAGGATGAATGAAAACCGAAAAGCACCACGTGCTTTTCTGTTTCCGAACATCCAAACGGAGTGTCTTTGCGATGAGCGAAGCCGGACAAGCGTACCGAACTTCACCGGGTTTGGCCAAACTCGTTTTGGCCGATCCCGGCAAAAAAATTATCGGTACGCGACGTCGGGAGAGATTCACTGTGCATGGTGCTGAAAGAGTTAAACTGTTTCAGCACCATGGACAGTGACTTGCGATCCCAAAATACATGAACCTGTAAAAAAAACCGAAGTTCTAACTTACCGATTACTCCCGTCTCCTTCCTGCAGTCCGACCTCCCGGGATGACACTTCAGTTCAAGTGACAGCTCCAGCCAATCACAGGCCAAGCACAGGCTGCAGCCAATCACAGGCTGCAGCGGTCACTTGGACTGCCGCGTCATCCAGGGAGGTGGGGCCCGATGTCAAGAGAGGCGCGTCACCAAGGACGCGTCACCAAGGCAACGGCCGGGAAGTTCTCGGTAAGTAGGAACTTTATCTTTTTTTTTTACAGGTTTTTCGCTGTTGTGTTCGGCATTCACTGTCGAGGGTGCTGAAAGAGTTAGCTCTTTCAGCACCTTGGACAGTGACGGGCGTCGACAAGCCTCATCTCTATGATGCCGGCTGCGCGAAAATCACGCAGCCGCGCATCAGACACGCATGACACACGCAGCTGTCAAATGGTTTTTGCGCTCGCAAAACGCCGCGTTGTTTGCGCGCGCAAAAACGCAACGCTCGTGTGAATCTCCCCTTACATTGATGTTTTTTGTTTTGAACGTTATTACAATAAATGATAAATTAAACAAATCAAAAACTGCCAATGTACAGACTATGTATAGTCCTAGCTGGTACACAATGATTGTCCGTACCAAAGCTTTCATGTTTAAGTTGATTCAGAATGACACATGAGAAAAACAATACAATATTAAAGAGGCTCTGTCACCAGATTTTGCAACCCCTATCTGCTATTACAGCAGATCGGCGCTGCAATGTAGATTACAGTAACGTTTTTATTTTTAAAAAACGAGCATTTTTGGCCAAGTTATGACCACTTTTGTATTTATGCAAATGAGGCTTGCAAAAGTCCAAGTGGGCGTGTATTAGGTGCGTACATCGGGGCGTTTTTACTACTTTTACTAGCTGGGCGTTCTGACGAGAAGTATCATCCACTTCTCTTCAGAACGCCCAGCTTCTGGCAGTGCAGACACAGCCGTGTTCTCGAGAGATCACGCTGTGACGTCACTCACTTCCTGCCCCAGGTCCTGCATCGTGTCGGCCACATCGGCACCAGAGGCTACAGCTGATTCTGCAGCAGCATCTGCGTTTGCAGGTAAGTAGCTACATCGACTTACCTGCAAACGCAGATGCTGCTGCAGAATCAGCTGTAGCCTCTGGTGCCGATGTGGCCGACACGATGCAGGACCTGGGGCAGGAAGTGAGTGACGTCACAGCGTGATCTCTCGAACACGCTGTGTCTGCACTGCCAGAAGCTGGGCGTTCTGAAGAGAAGTGGATGATACTTCTCGTCAGAACGCCCAGCTAGTAAAAGTATTAAAAACGCCCCGATGTACGCACATAATACACGCCCACTTGGACTTTTACTTTAAACACGCCCACTTGGACTTTTGCAAGCCTCATTTGCATAAATACAAAAATGGGCATAACTTGGCCAAAAATGCTCGTTTTTTAAAAATAAAAACGTTACTGTAATCTACATTGCAGCGCCGATCTGCTGTAATAGCAGATAGGGGTTGCAAAATCTGGTGACAGAGCCTCTTTAAGTTGTATTAGAAGGAGTAGTCGCTATTCCTACATCATGCAGCAAGGCTTTTCCTTCCCGATATTTATTGTCTCCTAGAAAACAGTCATCTTACTTACTATAATATATAAAATGTGAGCTGTAAAGGACCGTTCTACCTAAAATCTTCTGTATTACGGCTCCATACAAGCTCCGATTCCTACAGAGCCATAATACAGCGCCCAGTACTCTCTGGATGCTTGCGATTTCATACAGAGGTTTTGTATCGATTTACGTGTGAATGCGACAGAAAAAAGAGATTGGCATGTTCCATAGGATGCCATGTTACCGAGCTATTCTTCCTTAGAAGCAAAATGCGGCTTCACACGGGAGCCGTAGATTTAGAACCAAAACCAGGATCCCATCGTTTGTAATTACGAAAGCCTTTTCCAAAATAAAAAATTATACCGCTATTCTTATTATACACAATGGGATCCGATACACTCTCTTGTGTAGAGCCGCATTATGGCGGTCTGAATGTAGTCTCACTATATAGTTTTGCCATTTCAGTAGTCTGTGAATGTTAGCAGTTAGGCCTCCTTCCCACATGTTTATTTTATTTTTTTGGTGTTTTCAACTGCATTAAAAAAACATATGTTAAAGCGCCGGCGGTTTTTCAAATGTAGCATGCCTTTTTTTTATGGCGTTTTTGAATCATTATAGTGAAGCCTATGGGGAAAATGGCAAATGCCATATCCAAAGCATGCTGTGGCTTGATAAAAAACAAAACCCACCACTGACCACAAAGACGGCGAAAAACAAAATGTTATGTATGTGGTGGTAGTAGGGGGGGGGGGGGGGAATCTATGGCTTTTAATATGTTTTGTGTTTAGATCATGTACATATTATTTTTTTTATGTTTTTTGCGATTGTTTATTGGCCAAACTGCCTGCTAAACCTCGGCCCTGGGAGATTAACATGACCTTCTGTAGCTATACAACAAGCTGTGGTAAGGAATGCTCACATGCTTGTGTGACTGAGTGGATGTAGACTATAAGAAGAGCTGGTGGCCAGTCTGTATATGATCTGCAGGCGTGCCAGGGAATCTTGGTCTCCCCCCGATGTCGTGCCGTGTACTGCGCCCTGGATCAGGCTCCTCCTCCCTTTACGGTGACTGCATAGTCATGATGGTTATGCTGTTATGTAAACAGAACATGCCGTACATGGAATCATTACCTTAGGTTACTGCTTTTTTTTTTTTTTTTAACCTCTTGCTGAGAGGACAGTTTATTTAGTTATTGTTAATGGTGAGTTTTAATGTAAAGCCTGGGAAATCTTCTTTATGGTTACGTTTTTGTACACACGGACGGCCATTACTTAGATGAGTATTAATTAGAACCTGTTGGACGTTCCAGTTGCTTGGTAAATTGATCCCTTTCTCCTCCCGGCTTATTGGAGATAAGGGTTTCTTGCTAGGCTCTGTATATGTTGTTTTTTTTTTTTTGTATAGGTAAAGAAAGAAAACTTTTAAAACAAAGCTCCATAGACACAGCATTTATCAGTCCGTACTTTGTCCCATGTCAGTTTTTATTCCTATCGGATTTGGATCACTGCATGCTGTTTTTTTACACAGACCCCTCTTCAGCCAAATAAATGATAATGATATCCATACCCTAAAATGCAGACGTTTATTTTTTCTGTTGTCTTTTTGTTTTCTCAAAGTAATTTTATCTTTAAAGAGGCTCTGTCACCAGATTTTGCAGCCCCTATCTGCTATTGCAGCAGATCGGCGCTGCAATGTAGATTACAGTAATGTTTTTATTTTTAAAAAACGAGCATTTTTGGCCAAGTTATGACCATTTTTGTAGTTATGCAAATGAGGCTTGCAAAAGTCCAAGTGGGTGTGTTTAAAAGTAAAAGTCCAAGTGGGCGTGTATTATGTGCGTACATCGGGGCGTTTTTAATACTTTCACTAGCTGGGCGCTCTGATGAGAAGTAACATCCTCTTCTCTTCAGAACGCCCAGCTTGTGACAGTGCAGATCTGTGACGTCACTCACAGGTCCTGCATCGTGACGGCCACATCGGCACCAGAGGCTACAGTTGATTCTGCAGCAGCATCAGCGTTTGCAGGTAAGTCGATCTTACCTGCAAACGCTGATGCTGCTGCAGAATCAACTGTAGCCTCTGGACTTGGACTTGGACTTGGACTTTTACTTTTAAACACACCCACTTGGACTTTTGCAAGCCTCATTTGCATAATTACAAAAATGGTCATAACTTGGCCAAAAATTCTCGTTTTTTAAAAACAAAAACGTTACTGTAATCTACATTGCAGCGCCTATCTGCTGCAATAGCAGATAGGGGTTGCAAAATCTGGTGACAGAGCCTCTTTAAGTTATTTTACAAAATTGAGTCAGCTACTTTGGTCTTATTTAGGTGATTTTAAATATATGCCATATTCTGACGTGTATTTCATCCTTTGTATAGAAATGGGTGACGTCTGCGGTAAATCTAAAAGAAATCTGTAGTAGAATCGTGCGTGGTGCGGATCCACAGCATGCCCTCAGATTATACTGTACTTCGTTACATGTGTGAATGTGGCCTAATTGATCCATATGGTCTCCATTATTATTTTTCATGAGGTTGTCCAGCATTCTATTCTATTCTGGCTTTCGCACATCAACGGAAGCCCGATGGATGTGTGAACAGAGCCTTACTGGTATATTACAGGGTAAAGACAACTGATCATTATCTCCTTGGCATCTAGAAAGTACAACTGACATGAGACCGTGGTGGTCATTTCTCTCAGGGGATCTCCCTTTCACTACAATGAATCGTGAGAGGCAGTAATATCAATTACAATTATGCACCACTATGATAAATGTGACGCATTTTAGAACTGCCTGGTCTACGTTTACTTGATCAGACAGCACTAGTAAATGTCGGCTGTTGTTTGTGGTTCATATCGGTAAGGTGGTTGTTTTACCAGACGTTTGCCTTTTTAGAGACTCATTTAGGTCTTTATCTGACAGTTGTCTTGTATCCGTATGTAAGGGTCCTTTTACACCGGCCAATTTTGTTCGTAAAAACAAGCGCCAATTAATGTATTGGGACGAACGATCGTTACTACCATACATTTCGAGCATGTCGGCTCCACATCTCCCTCACAAGGAGATGTGCTGCCGACAGCGATAATAATTTGTTCATTGGCTGATCGTTGCCCTGTTTACACAGGGCAATGATCGAGAATGAGCGTTTATATGAACACTCGTTTGCCCGATCATTGGCTCATGTAAATGGGCCTTTACTGTTTGTATTCCGGATGCAACATCCGACCCACCCCCCTCCTCCCAAACCTATGTGCACACAGCCATATTCGAGGTGTACGAAACCATAATACACCATGTATAGGTCCGAACTATACCTCCATATTCGTCATTTCATGCAGAGGTTTTTCCTCTGATTCATTCGGAATCTGACAGTCAAGAATTGCAGCATGTTCTATGGATGACATATTACATAAGTATCCTCCTCTGGTAGAATTGATTTCAGGGCAGAATACTTCTGTAATAGTTGCCATATGGAGGCATCACACTGCAGCACGCAGAGTGCCTATGGTTCCATAGTACAGAACTGTAAGTACTCCGTGTGCCTCCATAAAACACCCTCCAAGAGAGTTGCATATGCAATGAATGTTTCCATTGATGGTCCACTATTCTCATCTTATCTAGTGCACTGAATATGAAATGGCTTAAAGGCCATGTTAACCTTTTGAAAGGGATATTTTTTTTCAATAAAAAGGTCAATCGGTGTGATTGGTGCAACTTTATAATTAGTTTTTATTAAAATTCTTTTTACTTTTTGAGATACAGCTGCTTTGTATTCTCTATACAGAGCAGCTGTATAGTTCGCTAAATCCTGTTCCCGTCTAGTCCGTGGGACTGACTAGTTTAGTGACAGCAGGTTTTGTGTGTCTGACACGCAGGATCCATCTGTTATCTATCATAACTAAGATGTAATAGATTAGAGGTGGATACACCCAGGACCCGCTGACACTGAACCGGTCAGGTCCGCGGGACTGAAGGATTGTGGTCTTAGCGCACGATACACATTCTCTGTATGCAGAATGCAGAGCAGCTGTATCTCAGAAAGTAAAAATAATTTTTAATAAAAACTAATTCTAAAGTTTCACCAAACACACTGACCTTTTTATATAAACAAATCCCTTTCAAAGGTTTACATGACCTTTAATGATTCAGAGAAATGTACCGTATATATAATTAGTTTTCATTGCATATAAATATGTAGTGCATAGCAACCAAAATTGTCAATACCATATGTCCTGACCAGCTGAGAGCAGGGAAATAGGGGTTCCCACACACTGCTCTGCCAGGCTGATTGATTCTGTGGGTAGGTGAAAATAGGGACAAGCTGCTGTTTGGGGTGCTGTGTAGGGAGTCTTCTTGGCAGCTGCTGTTTCTTCCCTTTTATGGATATCTTTCAGATAAGGTCCTCTTGATACATCTTAGGCCGTGTTCACATCAGTGTCGCCCTTCCTTCCTGACAGGGATCCGCTGTTTTGATGGAATCCATAGCGCAGTCGACTGCGCTATTGATTTAGTCAAGACAACGGAACCTTGTCACAACTGTGACAAACGGAAACCATTAGCAACGTTTCCGTCACCATTGAGATCAATGGTGAGGGAAACGGAAACTAAGGTTTCAGTTTGCCTTTCCATTGAGGGGTTAACCCGATGGAAACCTCAGACGGAACACCTCAACGGAAGCGCAACGCTTATGTAAACAGGCCCTTACCTACTGTTTTTCTTCTTTTTTTTTTTTCTTTTATACAAATTTCTACTATAACCTCTGCCCTAATCACTTGACTTGTATAAGGATAGATGGGTGATGTAGCAAGTCGACTGTGCTATTGTTTCCGCCAAAAAAACTGAAACTTTACGGAACGGAGAAAAACGGAAACCATTTGCAACGGAAGCAGTACCATTACAATCAATGGTAACGCGAACAGGAGCTATGGTTTCCGTTTGCCTTTCCGTTCATGGGTTCCTCCGATGGAAAGCCCTAGCAGAACCCATGAACGGAAGGGTGACGCTGATGTGAACAGGCTCTAATGTGGTTGGGGCAACACACCTTTTTGTTTTGTGTTGTCCTGTCCACAACAAAACAAATTTCCAACTCGAAAGGGGACTTCATCCAGGTGCACAGCTGTCATCATTTAATCCATCATCGTCCTGTTTTCATCTACAGTAATATATTGCTACTTGGCGCTAGCCGAAGTATCTATGACACATGCAGGAGACGAGTTATTCCTGGTAGGGCAGCTCTTCTATTTTGATAAAGGTGACACCTTTGTGCTTATTAATAGCACTTATTACTGGGAAGTTAATTATATGTTTACACCACATCTTCCTAAACATTGTTTCTCCAAGGCGGAAACTCATCATGAGTGTGGAACTGCAAAGTCCTCCATGTGACTACATTTAATGGTGACCGTTTGTTCTGCTTTACGCCTCCATGTTCTGGAATGTGTCTTCTGCTTTGTGTAATCTGTGTTGTTTTTCTATAGGACTATAGTACAGGTTCTGTTTTCGTACTAGTCAGTGTTTGCAAATGTTTGATTTCCAGGACCGCGTCCTTTAAATTTTTTAGTGTTCATTTTCTTAGATTTGACAGTTCATTAACTGCCAGAGTATGAGAGTTGTATCTGTTTCGCCATGCCCATGCCCTAAAGTTTATGAAGGCAAAACCATTCAACAATTTAGAAGAAAATCTAAGCATGTAAGTTCTATTAAGCGAAAAGAAGATACCCCATTGTCTAGACACATGAGATGTGTGCACAAGACTGATACTAGATCCATTAAATTTTGGGGTGTCACCCTGTTGAAACCTGGTCCCAGAGGAGGTAATTTAGACCGTAGGTTGTTACAAGAAGAAGCGCGGTGGATCTACCACCTAAACAGCCTTAGGCGGAATTCACACGACAGGGTTTCCCGGCCGGGTGCCGGCCGTCCATAAATCGGCCGGCACCCGGCTGCATTAGGAACGAAAGACCCCTAATGGGTCTATTCACACGACCGATTTTTTTGACGGGCCGGGAAAACCGGCCGTCAAAAAATGTGACATGCCCTATTTTCGGACGGGTGCTTGGCTCCCATAGAAGTGTGCCGAGTGATGGCCAGGTCTACCGTCGCTCGCGCTCTCTCTCCTCCTCCTCACAGTGCAGAGTGCATGTGAGGAGGAGGGTCTTTTTTTGCTCCCTGTAGGAGTCTGAATCCCCAATCCCCGGCCAGGGATTGGGGATTCCGCTACAGGAGAAGTGAGTGACTACACTGTCCATATATGGACACAGTGGAGTCACTCACTTCTGCAGCGGAATCCCCGACTCTATGGCCGGGGATTCCGCTACAGGAGAAGTGAGTGACTACACTGTCCATATATGGACACAGTGACGTCACTCACTTCTGAAGCAGAATTCCCGACCTGTGGCAGGGAATTCCTCTCCAGGAGAAGTCATCCTACAGGGGGCTGTGTGGCATCACCTACAGGGGGCTGTGTGGCATCACCTACAGGGGGCTGTGTGGCATCACCTACAGGGGGCTGTGTGGCATCACCTACAGGGGGCTGTGTGGCATCACCTACAGGGGGCTGTGTGGCGTCACCTACAGGGGGCTGTGTGGCGTCACCTACAGGGGGCTGTGTGGCGTCACCTACAGGGGGCTGTGTGGCGTCACCTACAGGGGGCTGTGTGGCGTCACCTACAGGGGGCTGTGTGGCGTCACCTACAGGGGGCTGTGTGGCGTCACCTACAGGGGGCTGTGTGGCGTCACCTACAGGGGGCTGTGTGGCGTCACCTACAGGGGGCTGTGTGGCGTCACCTACAGGGGGCTGTGTGGCGTCACCTACAGGGGGCTGTGTGGCGTCACCTACAGGGGGCTGTGTGGCGTCACCTACAGGGGGCTGTGTGGCGTCACCTACAGGGGGCTGTGTGGCGTCACCTACAGGGGGCTGTGTGGTGTCACCTACAGGGGACTTGGTGGCGTCACCTACAGGGGACTTGGTGGCGTCACCTACAGGGGGCTTGGTGGCGTCACCTACAGGGGGCTGGGTGGCGTCACCTACAGGGGGCTGGGTGGCGTCACCTACAGGGGGCTGGGTGGCGTCACCTACAGGGGGCTGGGTGGCGTCACCTACAGGGGGCTGGGTGGCGTCACCTACAGGGGGCTGGGTGGCGTCACCTACAGGGGGCTGGGTGGCGTCACCTACAGGGGGCTGGGTGGCGTCACCTACAGGGGGCTGGGTGGCGTCACCTACAGGGGGCTGGGTGGCGTCACCTACAGGGGGCTGGGTGGCGTCACCTACAGGGGGCTGGGTGGCGTCACCTACAGGGGGCTGGGTGGCGTCACCTACAGGGGGCTGGGTGGCATTACCTACAGGGGGCTGGGTGGCATTACCTACAAGGGGCAGGGTGGCATTACCTACAGGGGGCAGGGTGGCATTACCTATAGGGGGCAGGGGTCTGGGTGGCATTACCTACAGGGGTCTGGGTGGCATTACCTACAGGGGTCTGGAACAGAATCGGAACGGATGCAAACCAGCCGGGAAAATCGGCCAAAAACTGACGATTTTCCCGGCCGACACTCGGACCCTGTCGTGTGAATGAGGCCTTAGTCCTGGTGGACTTAATGAGGACTTCACTTTTGCAGCCTTCTTGTGAATAATAATATAAATAACCTGTAGATCCTGAACTCCCTATGAGCTCTACAGACAATTTTGCATTTTTTTAAATAATTCTTGTTTTTTCAAATACTGTTAATACTGGTTTAATCTTACAAATCCGTTCCAATATGGTCGCGTTCGCATATTAAACTTTACTAATACTTTGTCTTGAAAATTGGAGACATCAGCGATGTGTGTACATATTTAAAGGCTATTCTCAGATCTTTTCAGAATTTTACATATATATTCATATAAAGATCTTTATTTTGATAATTCATCTATATGCCCTAATCTATTGGTGATATGGTTGTTGTTGTTATTGAGCAATATCTAAGCTCATTGATATATGTAGTGATCTCTTCCTTACATTCTTGATAGTTTTCCTACCAAGTAGAGACCTGTTCAAAATATTTACTAATATTTTCTATATTGCCTTGCCAATAATTATAAGATACTCTATTAGTGAGATGGTTATTGATACAAATGTATTGATAGTTGAATATTGTCATCTCTTATTATAATCAATCTTTCCTATGTACTTAAAGAGGCTCTGTCACCAGATTTTGCAACCCCTATCTGCTATTGCAGCAGATCGGCGCTGCAATGTAGATTACAGTAACGTTTTTATTTTTAAAAAACGAGCATTTTTGGCCAAGTTATGACCATTTTTGTAGTTATGCAAATGAGGCTTGCAAAAGTCCAAGTGGGTGTGTTTAAAAGTAAAAGTCCAAGTGGGCGTGTATTAGGTGCGTACATCGGGGCGTTTTTAATACTTTTACTAGCTGGGCGTTCTGATGAGAAGTATCATCCACTTCTATTCACAACGCCCAGCTTCTGGCAGTGCAGACACAGCGTGTTCTCGAGAGATCACGCTGTGTCGTCACTCACAGGTCCTGCATCGTGTCAGACGAGCGAGGACACCGGCACCAGAGGCTTCAGTTGATTCTGCAGCAGCATCGGCGTTAGCAGGTAAGTCGATGTAGCTACTTACCTGCAAACGCTGATGCTGCTGCAGAATCAACTGTAGCCTCTGGTGCCGGTGTCCTCGCTCGTCTGACACGATGCAGGACCTGTGAGCGACGACACAGCGTGATCTCTCGAGAACACGCTGTGTCTGCACTGCCAGAAGCTGGGCGTTGTGAAGAGAAGTGGATGATACTTCTCATCAGAGCGCCCAGCTAGTAAAAGTATTAAAAACGCCCCGATGTACGCACATAATACACGCCCACTTGGACTTTTACTTTTAAACACACCCACTTGGACTTTTGCAAGCCTCATTTGCATAACTACAAAAATGGTCATAACTTGGCCAAAAATGCTCGTTTTTTAAAAATAAAAACGTTACTGTAATCTACATTGCAGCGCCTATCTGCTGCAATAGCAGATCGGGGTTGCAAAATCTGGTGACATAGCCTCTTTAAACTTTTATTTTCCACTGCCTTCCGGCATTCAAGTCCTGATAGTTACTGTGGCTTTTTTTCTTTTATACCTGCTACTTCTGTGACATATATCTCTATACTGTTACTTGAAGTACGTATGTGCTTCAAATTCTAAGTTTGCTGACATGCGCAGTGAACTGATTTTCATAATTATCTATCCGGCAAAATCTCCTTCTACGCAGGCACGAAAGCAAGTCCCCTATTGGCCGGTCAGTAGCGCTGCGGGATTGGAGTACACTGCTGTGAATCATTCTTACCACAAGAGCGAAAGCGAGTCCCTCATTTGTTGGGCGCTAGCTGTGATTGATTGGAGCAAATCTTTTCACTTAGGGGCCTGTCTTATGAGGGCAGTTATGTCACTGGAGCTACCAGCACACGGCCGCTGGCAGCACCAAGGTTCTCGACCATGCTGCTTGCGTTCTGGCCTCTCTTCAGTAGAGGGTGTCAGGTGACTCCCCTCTCTTGATTCCCCCAGCCCAACTACCATGGCTTTTGTATCCCACACCCAACCCGCAGTGGCCTGGCTTTCCTCATCAAAGCAGCCAGAGTCCCCGTGTGCTTTTTATCTCCCCTAGAGTAGCTCCAGTGACGAAACTGTGAAGTAGCTTCCCGGGGAGATGAAAAGCAGCCGGGGACTCCGACCATTTGGGAAGCTCCTGACGTCATTGGCTTCCCCAAGGCCAGAGTCCTTGACCAGTGAGACCCGTCGTAGTTATAGGTCTGAAGTCCTCCCGGTGGAAGGCAATAATGCGATGTGAACGGGGCCTAATACTTTTTTTTTTTTTTATAGTATCAGATATTTTCTTCATGCACCCTTAAAGAGGCTCTGTCACCAGATTTTGCAACCCCTATCTGCTATTGCAGCAGATAGGCGCTGCAATGTAGATTACAGTAACGTTTTTATTTTTAAAAAACGGACGAGCGAGGACACATCGGCACCAGAGGCTACATTTGATACTGCAGCAGCATCAGCGTTTGCAGGTAAGTCGAAGTAGCTACTTACCTGCAAACGCTGATACTGCTGCAGAATCAACTGTAGCCTCTGGTGCCGATGTGGCCGACACGATGCAGGACCTGTGAGTGACGACACAGCGTGATCTCTCGAGAACACGGCTGTGTCTGCACTGCCAGAAGCTGGGCGTTCTGAAGAGAAGTGGATGATACTTCTCGTCAGAACGCCCAGCTAGTAAAAGTAGTAAAAACGCCCCGATGTACGCACATAATACACGCCCAGTTGGACTTTTGCAAGCCTCATTTGCATAAATACAAAAATGGTCATAACTTGGCCAAAAATGCTCGTTTTTTAAAAATAAAAACGTTACTGTAATCTACATTGCAGCGCCTATCTGCTGCAATAGCAGATAGGGGTTGCAAAATCTGGTGACCGAGCCTCTTTAAGGTACTTACCTAATGTATATATCTGGTTTTCATGGACATGCTAGATTTTAGTAAAAATGATCCTCCTTAGATAGGGGTTTTCTAACTGAGATTCAATGGTTCACGTTTAATATTTAGTTTACACCTGATTTTGGCAGAAATTGTTCAGGTTAAAAAGTTTCATCTAAAATTGGCCTAAATTTGTGACATTTGTCTTCTCACTTGAAAAAAGAAAACCGGCGCGAAAAGTGGGCTTGGTCAGTCTCTAATATTTCATTTAGACTTCTTTATCAAAGGCAAAGGTTTAAAAGAGGTGCAAATTGGTGGCACAAGTGCATGGCTTCTTTTGATGCTTGGAGACATAAAAAAATAATTGAAACCAACAATTTAAAATTCGCTGGATTTCTAAAGAGGTGTGCTCCTTTTAATAAATTTGGCGCCATTCTCGCCAACTATCTTCTACGCATTCATTGACGCAAAATACACCATTATTAATATATGCAAACCCTTCCCTTTCAAGGATCGAAACAAAAGTTTCAATCCACCTATGGTAGATGAAATCACTTTTTCATAGTGTTATTGTTTTTATGTTTAAATTGTGTTAGATCCAGATGTAGTTTTCTCCAGGTATATATGGGTCCTTGGGTTCCCTGTTTTAGCTTATAAAGCATATAGTATGTTGCTAAGGCCTCATGCACACGACCGTAAAAACTCCCGTTATTACGGGTCATAATTACGACCCGTAATAACGGGCTCATAGACTTCTATTGGCGACGGGTGCCTTCCCGTTTTCTCACGGGAAGGTGCCCGTGCCGTTGAAAAAGATAGAACATGTCCTATTTCAGGCCGTAATAACGGCACGGACAGTCCATAGAAGTCTATGGAGCTCTCGTAATGACGGGTGTGCACCCGTCATTACGGCAGCATTGCTAAGCGACGTCAGTAAATAGTCACTGTCCAGGGAGCTGAAAGAGTTAACTGATCGGCAGTGACTCTTTCAGCACCCTGGACAGTGACTACCGATCAGAATAAACCTGTAAAAAATAAAAGACGTTCATACTTACCGAGAACTTCCTGCTTCCACCAGTACGGTCTCCCGCCCGTTGCCTTGGTGACGCGTCCCTCTCGACATCCGGCCCGACGTCCTGGATGATGTTTCAGGCCATGTGACCGCTGCAGCCAATCACAGGTCAATCACAGGCTGCAGCGGTCACATGGACTGCCGCGTCATCCAGGGATGTCGGGCTGGATGTGAAGAGAGGGACGCGTCACCAAGACAACGGCCGGTAAGTATGAATTTCTTTAACTTTTATTACAGAAAGGGCTGTCCCTTCTCTCTATCCTGCACTGATAGAGAGAAGGGGCTGCCGATTAGTGCAGTGCTATTTTGCCGCCAAAAACGTGCCCGTAAATACGGGTGGAATACGGGTGACACCGGACCCATATTTACGGGCACGGTTTCGTAAATACTGGTGCAAAACGGGTCGAATACGTGTGACACCGGACCCGTATTTACGCCAGTAATTACGGGTGGGGAAAAATACGGTCGTGTGCATGAGGCCTCAGACTGCTAACTGGGTCTGAAGCCATCCCATATAGTTTCAGCCAGTTCTGTGTACGGCCGACCCCCTTCTTTGCAGGAGACATTTTTTTCCGGATACGAAGCTAGGACATTAAGACAGGAACTCTTTGGAATCAGCCTGCCTTGTCTTTGTATTACACATTTCTGTGCAAATAAATTAACAAGCAGCAAATGTTTGCACAAGGGTGGTGTAAAGGATCTGCCAGGCACAGCTTCTGTGTCGACGCCCGTGGGTAATCAGTCTGCACCTGCTCCTATGTCTGTGAGACTGACTCCATCTTCCACCACTCAGGATGGCAGGCTTAGGAGTGGGAGAGCCTATCACAGCCTGACCAGACGGAGCTAGCTCCCGCCCACTGTCTATTTATACCTGCCTTTCCTGTTCCTCCTTTGCCTGTGATTCTGCTCTGCTTGTTTCCTGGCTCTGCTGCTGCTGCTTGAACTACTGACCCTTTGCTTGTTATTGACCTTGGCTTACTGACCACTCTCCTGCTCAGCGTTTTGTACCTCGTGCACTCCTGTTTTGACTCGGCTCGTTCACTACTCTCGTTGCTCACGGTGTCTCCGTGGGCAGCTGCCCCGTTTCCCTAGCTTCTGTGTACCCTTGTCTGTTTCTCTGTCGTGCACTTATTGAGCGTAGGGACCGTCGCTCAGTTGTACCCCGTCGCCTAGGACGGGTCGTTGCAAGTAGGCAGGGACTGAGTGGCGGGTAGATTAGGGCTCACCTGTCTGTCTCCCTACCCCGCCATTACAGGTGGTATGTTCATGTGTTGTCGATGTCTACTGGAAATTTCTGCCCGACATCCACACATTTCTGCATTTTAAATTGGCTTTCGGACTACTGTTTAGTTGTATTGGGTGAATAGTGCAAAATCTGCAATGGATAGGGAACGTGAGGATTTAAAAATGTTTTTGTTTGGAAAAGTAGACATTTTGATGTGAGGGGTATATATGTATCTATATGGATTGAGTGTTACGCTGATTGTCTGTGTCCTCTTCCCGTCACCTACCAGGATGGAGTTCAGAACATACATAATCCGCTTATACCAGAGGCTCACACTTCACAAGCGCCTGTGTTCCTCTGGCCAGGCTGGGATTAACCTGTTTTATTGGTAACATTAATAACCCATGACCTTTCTGTGCTCCTTCTCCCTGCAGGTGAGGGCCCCAGCAGACAGATCAAGACTCTGTTGAGACGAAGTGCTGAATAATAGACCTGTGGAAGCTGCTTTCCAGGCAGAGCCGTCATGGCTGACGTAGATCCGGATACGCTGCTGGAATGGCTGCAGATGGGGCAGGGGGATGAGAGAGACATGCAGCTCATTGCTTTGGAACAACTTTGCATGCTGCTACTCATGTCTGATAATGTAGACCGCTGTTTTGAAACGTGAGTTTTTGCTATTTCCCTCTCTTCCTCTTCACATTACATGTTTATTGAATTTCCCCAAAACATTTTTTTTCTATAAAGGAATGTACAGGAGTTTATGAGCTATGTCTGTTATTGCAGCTCCGCGCCATTCTAGTGAATGCTGCAATACCAGTCACAACCAATGAATAAGAGTGATGCTGTTTCTCGAAAAAAGCAAACACTTTTCTAAAGCCAGGCAACCTCCTTTATTCTACTTGTTACTGCACTTGGATTTCATGTATATTTGTTCTACAGATCTAGATAGCAATAACCTCATATTATATTGAAAAGCAGTTACATCCCATATTTGCTGTTTTCATATTATTTTTGTCAGTCTGAACACATAATAGTGTTTATGGTTGAGTCACGTTTGCTATTTTTGCCACGGTTTTAATTGCTGTGGTATTTTACATAAGGGACCTTATTTACTATTGTAGCAACGGATCTTTTTAAAACCTTATTCACACAATGAGGCTGAAAATTTCAAAAAAGACAAAAGGAGGTAAAAACAAAGGGAGAATTTCAGGACTGCTGACATCCAGATAAATCACACAATGATGGTAATAGTAATGATTAATTTATTTTAGCCTCATGAAACAGCAGAGTAGTGACAATGTGTTTCAACGCCGGTCTGGCATGAAGAAGTCGCCAGACGGGCTTTGAAACGCGTTGCTTTTTACCTCCTTTTACCCGATGATTGCGGTGACACTGGATGTCCACCGGTTTGGGGAAAGCTGCAACTGAGTATTTGACTCATATACTGCCTACAACAGCATTGTATTTGTATAACGACACAAGGCGAGCGGCATTACCTTCACTTGCCATACACTCCTTTCCACACTGTTTTGATCTGCACGATGTGGCGCCGTGTGTACATTTTTTTTCTTTCAGATTTGCCGTAAACTTAAAGGGGTTGTCCACTTTCTGAAAACTGATGACCTATCCACCGGATAGGTCATCAGTATATGATCGGTGCGTGTCCAACATCCGGACCCCGCACCGATCCGCAACTCCGGCTGCCTCCTGCACCGGATGTTTGGAACGGGATGCAGTAGTTGGAGCCAGAAGCAGATGGCTCCGACCACTGCATAGCGTCCGTTCGGCACAACTGCAGCTCTGCTCCTATTCACTTGCATAGGAGCAGAGCTGCAGTACTGCAGCTTGACCGCTTTTCTTTGACCGGAACCATCTTCTTCCGTCAACATCGTCCGGCAGCCGGAGTGGCGAATCGGAGCGGGAGTCCGGATGTCAGACACGCACCGAACATATACTAATGACCTATCTGGTGGATAGGTCATCAGTTTTGAGAAAGTGGACAACCCCTTTAAAGACACAAAAAACTCAAAGCTGGCCATATCTTTTACAGTGTTGTAGGTTTTTCAACAATATTTCACTATTGACTTCAATGGAAAAAACGGCAATATTAAAACCGCATATAAAGGATGTTTTTTTATTTATAATTTTTTTTACTAAGGCTGCATTCACACGACCGTGAAAAACGTTTTTTAACGGCCGTCACACGTCCATTTTCAGAACAATGTAGTTCTATTGCTGTATTCACGTGGCGTTTTTTTTAACGGCCCGTGAATACTGGCCATCAAAAAATAAGACGTCCTATTAGTGGGCTTTTTTTACGGACAGACGACCCCCATAGAACTCAATGGATCAGTTTTTAACGGCCGTTTTTCAGGAATCCGTCTTTGTGACGGCCTTTAAAAACTGATCCCGTCCAAGAGGACTCCCAGGGCACAGCGCTACTTTAAGCGCTGAGCCAGGGGAATCCCTTGGCTACATTGCCGGAATCCCCGGCCATCGCTCTGGCCAGGGATTCCGCTCCTAGAGAGAGCCCCCCACATCACTGTCCCCAGATGAACAGTGACGTCAGGGGATCTTCCTGGAGCGGAATCCTCGGCCAGAGTGTTGTCGACGGCCGGGGAGTACGCTCATGGAGGAGGCCCTGGTGTCACTATTTATATATGGACAGTGACGGCAGGGGATCCTCCTGGAGCGGAATCCCCAGCCAGAGCGTTGCCGGTGATTCGGCTCCTGGAAGAGCCCCTGGCGTCACCATCCATACAGAGGATCCTCCTGGAGGGGAATCCCAAGCCAGAGCGTTACCGACTCTCTGGCCAGGGATTCTGCTCCTGGAAGTGCTCCTGGCGTCACTATCCATATATGGACAGTGAAGTCAGGGGATCCTACTGGAGCGGAAACCCCGGCCAGAGAGTCAGCCTGGGGATTTCGCTCCTAGAGGGAGCCCCCAATGTCTGGCGCGATCTACAGGGGGGGGGGGGCGGTGTCTGGCGCGGTCTACAGGGGGGGGCGGTGTCTGGCGCCATCTGCAGGGGGGGTTGGTGTCTGGTGCCATCTGCAGGGGGGGGTTGGTGTCTGGCGCCATCTGCAGGGGGGGTTGGTGTCTGGCGCCATCTGCAGGGGGGTTGGTGTCTGGCGCCATCTGCAGGGGGTTGGTGTCTGGCGCCATCTGCAGGGGGGGTTGATGTCTGGCGCCATCTGCAGGGGGGGTTGGTGTCTGGCGCCATCTGCAGGGGGGGTTGGTGTCTGGCGCCATCTGCAGGGGGGGTTCGTGTCTTGCGCCATCTGCAGGGGGGGTTCGTGTCTTGCGCCATCTGCAGGGGGGGTTCGTGTCTTGCGCCATCTGCAGGGGGGGTTGGTGTCTGGCGCCATCTGCAGGGGGGGTTGGTGTCTGGCGCCATCTGCAGGGGGGGTTGGTGTCTTGCGCCATCTGCAGGGGGGGTTCGTGTCTTGCGCCATCTGCAGGGGGGGTTGGTGTCTGGCGCCATCTGCAGGGGGGGTTGGTGTCTGGCGCCATCTGTAGGGGGGGTTGGTGTCTGCCGCCATCTGCAGGGGAGTTGGTGTCTGGCGCCATCTGCAGGGGGGGTTGGTGTCTGGCGCCATCTGCAGGGGGGGTTGGTGTCTGGCGCCATCTGCAGGGGGGGCTGGTGTCTGGCGCCATCTGCAGGGGGGGCTGGTGTCTGGCGCCATCTGCAAGGGGGGGCTGGTGTCTGGCGCCATCTGCAGGGGGGGGTTGGTGTCTGGCGCCATCTGCAGGGGGGGGTTGGTGTCTGGCGCCATCTGCAGGGGGGTTGGTGTCTGGCGCCATCTGCAGGGGGGGTTGGTGTCTGGCGCCATCTGCAGGGGGGGTGGTGCCTTTGCGCCATCTGCAGGGGGGGTGGTGTCTGGCGCGATCTACAGGGTGGGGGGGGGGGGGTGTCTGCAGCTATCTACATGGGCACTGTGGTGTTTTCAGTGGGTATGTACAAAAAAAACCATGACAAATTAAAAGGGTTTTCCAGCTTCTGACAACTGATGACCTATCCACCGGATAGGTCATCAGTACTTGATCTGTGGGGGGTCCGACACCCAGGCCACACACAGACCAGCTGGTCCGATGCCTCCGTGCATCGGACGTACAAGCCGGAAGCAGTTGGCTCCAACCACGGAATAGTGGCCGAGTGGCAGTACTGCAGTTCTGCACCTATTCAAGTGAATAGGAGCAGACTTGCAGTTTGGCAACTACTTCCGGGCTCCGTACATAGCATTATGTGCAACAACATCCGGTGCCCGCAAGCCACTGGACCGGCTTATCGGTCCGGGTGTCGGGCCCACGCCGATGACATACTGATGACCTATCCGGTTGGATAGGTCATCAGTTGTCAGAAGGTGGAAAACCCCTTTAATTCTATCAGTTTTTTGTAACAGCCATGAAAAACAGTTGACAAACGGCAATTAAAAACTGATACAGACTGAAAATGGATAAAAATTTGGAGGCACACTGATGCAAAATGACTATGAAAAACTGACGGTCAGTTTTTAAAGGCCATTTTTTTCCACTGTCGTGTGAATCTAGCTGTATTCATCAACTCTCTGTAGAAGCAATTCTAGGAACAGATTTCTAGTTTCTTTCAATAGTTTACTATTCGGCTACATTCACACGACAGTGAAAAAGGGCAGTGTGACAGCCTTTTTTTTTTAGCGGCCGTCACATGGTCGTTTTCAGAACAATGAAGTTCTATGGATGTATTCACAAGGCCGTTTTTTTAACGGCCTGTGAATATTGGCCATCAAAAAATAGGACATGGCCAGACGGCTCCCATAGAAGTCGATGGATCAGAATTTACCGGCTGTTTTTCAGGAAACTCTTTGTAAGGGCCGGTAAAAACTGATCCTGGCCGAGGACCCCCCCTCCCACACAGCGCTACTTTGAGCGCTACTTTGAGCGCTGAGTCCGGGGAAGCCCTTGACATTACTGTCCATAGGACGACAGTGAAGTCAGGGCTTTCAGCAATGGAATCCCCGGCCAGAGCATTGCAAGATCTCTGACTGGACACTCCAGTCTTGTAGATAGCACCACCTCCATGTAGATAGCACCTCCCTGCCTGAAGATGGCAAACCCCCCCCCCCCCCCCCCATCCCCTGCTCTGGCAGGGGATTTCGCTCATGGAAAAACCCCCGGCATCACTATCCATATATGGACAGTGACATCAGGGGATTCTGCTCTCCTGACTCCACTGTTCATATATGGACAGAGATGTCAGGGGCTCCACCAGAGGGATTGCGCTCCTACAATGAGCTACAGTGGCGCCATCTACATGGGTGGGGGTGCTATCTACAAGGGGGGTGTTATCTGGGGGGATGTGGCACAATCTACAGGGGACATTGGCACTAGCTACAATGGCCCTTTATATGTGGGCACTATGACACTTTATATGTGGGCAAACTGGAGGCACACTTTTTCACTGTGTGTGAATGTAGCCTAATAGTAAACTATTGAAAGAGACTAGAAATCTGTTCCTAGAATTGCTTCTACGGAGAGTTGAATACAGCTATAGTCACACGACAGTGAAAAAAAATGGCCATTAAAAACTGATCAACTGCCAGTTTTTCATGGCCATTTTGCATCAGTGTGTCTCCATATTTTCATCCATTTCCAGTCCGTCTGTCCGTTTTTAATGACTGTTTGCCATCCGTCTTTCATGGCTGTTAAAAAAAAAAAACTGATGGATTTAATTTGTCGGTTCTATTGTCCAAACCTCCTGAAAACGCCACAGTGCCCATGTAGATAGTGCTACAATTACTCTGTAGATAGTGCCACAGTGCCCACTGCAGATAGTGCCACAGTGCCCACATATAAAGTGACATAGTACCCACAAATAAAGTGCCAGCGCCCTCATAGTGCCACAGTGCCCATGAAGATAGTCACACCACTATATAGTGTCACAGGGCCCATGTAGATAGCACTATACCCCTGTAGATATCTGCACCCCCCTCCCCTGTAGATTGCAACCCCCTTGTAGATACCACCCCTGTAGCACCATAACTCCCTGTAGGAGCGGAATCCCTCTGCCTGGGGATTTCACTCCTAGAGGGAGCCCCTGATGTCTCTGTCCATAAATGGACAGTGACGCCAGGGGCTTCTCCAGTAGCGCAATCCCCAGGCCAGAGCGTCGGCAGGGGATTTCGCTCCTTCAAGGAGCTACAGTGGCGCTATCTGGAGGGGGAGTGCCATTATGGGGGAGGGGGGTATCGCTATCTACGGGGGAGTCCGAGGGAGACGGGTCCCCGGTCATTGATCTTGCGATGCTCTGGTTGGGGACTCCACACTTGAAAGCCCGATATCGCTGTCCATATAAAGATAGTAATGTCAAAGACTTCCCCGGGCTCAGCACTCAAAGTAGCGTGGTGTGCGGGGAATCCTCGGCCAGTATCCGTTTTTACCGGCCTTTACAAGAATTGATTAATAAAAAACGTCCGGTAAAAACGTATCCGTTGACATCTATGGGAGCCGTTAAAAAAACGGCCAGGTGAATACGCCCATATAACTCTATTGTTATGAAAATGGCTGTGTGATTGCCGTTGCGAAAACTCACTGTCGTGTGAATGTATCCTTAACATGCTGCTTTTTTTTTTTATTGCTGCTCTGCTTGCGGCCTGTGACTTGTTATCTGTCCCTGTGTAGGGAACAATCTGTCAATCTCAATAATCAGAATGGGTGGAGGGGGAGCTGCCGCTTCCCTTGGACAATTCTAGTACATTAGCCCACCAAAGTAAAATGTCCTAAAAACAAAAAATGGCTCAACAGAACATTAAAGTGTATCTAAACATTTGACAAACTTCGTGTCTGTTCGGCTTTTTCCGGTAATAAATGTATCTGTGTACGAACTCAATAGAAAGTCTATGAGCCCGTACTCTGATACATCTGCTTTCTGGAAAAAGCCGAACAGACACGAAGCGGCTGAACGCTCACATCGTACGGGCTCATAGACTTTCTATTGAGTCCGTACACCGATACATTTATTTCCGGAAAAAGCCGAACAGACACGAAGCGGCTGAGCGTTCACACGAGCCCTTTAGCTGCTTCGTTCTAGCGATTGGTGGGGGTCTCAGTGCTCGGACCCCCACCAGTCCAAACTTCTGACCTGTCACTATGACATGTCAAATGTTTGTCAAACGTTTAGATACACTTTAAAAATGCAAGAGACCTCATGAAAACTGAATACTTTCACTAGACTGTATTGTAATATGATATTGATTATAACTCCAGTTGTGGGCCAACTACCATATTTTTCGGACTATAAGACGCACCTGACTATAAGACGCACCCAGGTTTTAGACAACAGAAAATAGGAAAAAATTTCATACTTTACTACTTTTGCAAAGAAAAAACTATTGGTTCAAAAAATAATTTGTTCAGTTTCACCACATTCTGAGAGCCATAACTTATATTTTTGGATCGTTTGAGCGGTGTGAGGGCTTATTTTTTGCGGGACGAGCTGTCGTTTTTATTAGCACCATTTTTTTGGTACGTACGATTTTTTTTATCACTTTTCATTTAATTCTTTTTAGCGCTATAGTGACTAAAAGACAACGATTGTGGGGTTTTAAATTTTATTTTTTTTACGCTGTTCACTGTGTGAGTCAAATAAAGCTGCCTTGTAATAGTTTCAGACTTTTACGGACGCAGCGATACCAATTTTTTACATTGTGCTTGGGGGGGAAAAAAAAAAGTTTTTTTAACTTTTGAAAAAAGTTTACACTCCTGAAAATTGATCTAACTTTTTTTTTACACATTTTATTAGTTCTTCTAGGGGACTTGAACCAGCGATCATTAGATTGCTGGTACAATACACTGCAAAACATGGATGATTTACGGAAGCAGTGTAGCTCACTGAGCTACGCTGTTTCCGTAACTGCCATAGTAGTGAATGGCAATTACGGAAGCAGCGTATCATGCTACGCTGTTTCCGTAACTATTATTCAGTTCTATGGGAGTTACGGAAACTGCGTAGCTCAGCGAGTTACGCTGTTTGCGTAACTCCACCATGGAACCAGGAAGTGGCCGGAAGACAGCAGAGCCGGGTAAAATAGAATGGGGCCCCGTTCTAGAGATAGATACGGGTCCCACAGGTGGAACCCGTATCTCTCTGACATTTATGACATATCCTTTGGATGTCATAAGTGTCCTTCCAGTTATTGACCGCGGCATGTAACTAGTTAAACGGCCATGAACACTGTGATCGCTGTTTCATGGCCGTTAGAGCAGCGTGTCAGCTGCTAACACCTGCAGTGCATGGAGCGGGTTCAGCGCGTGAGCACTCTCTGCTCCAAGCATCATCCCCTCCGCACTCCATGATGTGCCGGCACATCGTGGGTCGGGAAGGCGTTAAGTTTGGAGCGGTCAGGGGGCCTCGCGCTGCTGGGTCCCTTGACTGCCGACTAATAAGACACAGGGACTTTTTAGCAAGATTTAGTTTTTCGAAAAACTGCATCTTATAGTCAGAAAAATACGGTAATTCTCTCAAGTCAGGGGTCTCAAACACGCGGCCCGCGGGCCGCATGCTGCCCCTGGGGCTGTCATCTACGGCCCGCAGGAGACAGAGCTAGTACAGACTCTGCTCTGGGACTCTGGAATTCCCTGACATCGCTGTCCACATATGGACAGCGATGTCTGGGGCTTCCTCAGAGCCGGAGTCCCCGTGCAGAGTGCTAGTATAGGCTCTGCTCCGGGACTCTGTAGAATTCCCTGACATCGCTGTCCATATATGGACAGTGTGTCAGGGTCTTCACCAGTGCGGAGTCCCGGGCAGAGCGCTAGTATAGGCTCTGATCCGGGACTCTGTGGAATTCCCTGACATCGTTGTCCATATATGGACAGTGTTGTCAGGGTTTTCCCCAGAGCGGAGTCCCGGGCACAGCGCTAGTATCGGCTCTGCTCCGGGACTCTGTGGAATCTTCTGACATCGCTGTCCACATATGGACAGCAATGTCCCGGGCAGAGCGCTAGTATAGGCTCTGCTCTGGGGAAGCCTCTGACATTGCTGTCCATACATCGATAGAAATGTCAGGTGCTTCCCCAGATCAGGAGTCCCAGTGATGTCACGAGCACAGCTGGAGTCCCAGGAAGAGCCTACGAGCGCTCTGCCCGGGACTCCAGCTCTGGGCTTGCCCCTGACATCCGTGTCCATATATGGACAGTGATGTCAGGAGCAGAGCTGGAATCCCAGTCAGAGTGCTAGAAGCGGCTCTAATCCGGGACTCCAGCTCTGGGCAAGCCCCGGACATCACTGTCCATATATAGACACTGATGTTAATGGCTTCCCCAGAGTTCCTGCGCAGAGCCTATACTAGTGCTCTGCTCCGGGACTCCAGCTCTGGGGTTGCCCCTGATATCACATTCAGGTCCAGAAGGATCCCCTGATGTCACTATGTATGGACAGTGTTGTCAGAGGCTTCAACAGTAGAGGAATCCCCAGCCAAAGCGTCGGCAACGCTCTGGCTGGGGATTCCACTCCTAGAGGGAGCCCCAATGGAGCTATCTACTTGGGGTGTGTGTAGCAGCATCTACGGAGGGCACGGTGTCAGCATCTACGGAGGGCACGGTGTCAGCATCTACGGAGGGCACGGTGTCAGCATCTACAGAGGACTCTGTGGCACTATCTAAAAAGGGGCTGCCTCATCTTGACATGTGTCTGCCAAACACTGCCAACTGAGCGGCCAGACTGCATTTAGTGACACTTAAACTGGAAAACTGAATTGTTGAAATAAGCACGTGGAGAAATATCTCAAATTTTAAACCTAGCGGTATTATTATAGTAATGTAGTATTATTATTATAGTAATATAGTGTTATAGTAGATCAAATAACTAATTGATTAACAATAATTTTGTATTGTATCAAATTTGAAAGTAATTCGGCCCGTCAACTTCCCATTATTTTTATATGGGGACCCACTTACCCGGCCGAGTTTGATACCCCTGTCTTAAGTGAAGGTAAATCTGGCTGAAGGGACACATAGGTCAGTGATGCAGTGCCTTCGTTTTAGTAAACAGTGCAAACAAATATAAGATATTTATGGGATATACTGTACTATGAATGTGCTCTAAATGTATGTAGTGGGCAAAACCTTATTAAGGTTCTTTAGCGCATTGTTAAAAGTTTTAAACCCCGACAGTAGATTCCAGGAACTGTAGCAAAGGAGGTGGCAGCGTTTGTTTACACTGCCTGTTTGCATGGCTCTAAAGACGAGCTCCTTACAGTGATCTCTATGTAAGCAGCTCTCGGAGACCGAATTGGCAAGTCTTACAGTGGTAAAGTTTTAACACTTCAACTTCCCAGTCTATAATGAAATATTTCCTTATGCTGTCATTTTTGCTTCTAGGGCCCCCTCTCGTCATGTTCAGCCTTTTAGCTAATCACATACTAACCGCTTAGTACACAGCCCCAGCAAGGTCTGAGGTCTGAAGGTAAGGCCACACGGAGCCGCACTGACCCGGCAACGTTGCCGCCAACAGCAGCGTCGAGCCATGTTTGGTGTGGCTGTCAAATAGACTAAACCCCTGTAAAATTCCTGAAGGGATTTTGAGGCACATTGTTCTATGCCTACAAAATTTTTTGTGTGAGTTAGGCCTTAACAACAGCCTGTGTCTCCTCTTTCTGCCTCCTTCTCTCCCCTAGGGTATTTCCCTTCCTGTAATCTGCTGTCCATCCCCTGTTGTGGAAAAAAATCAATTTCTCTGCTTCTGCTCCCCTCTCCATAGACTTCTATGGGTGGCATGTCTCTGTCTGTCTGTCTCTCTCCTCTCCCTGATCCCTCCTCCTGATTCCCCCTCTGCTCTCCATAGACTTCCACTAAAAATGTGAAAAATATATTTTTTGAATTTATATTATATGTATATAGATATATACACGATGTTGCAGCTCTGTAACAATTAGGCTACATTCACACGACCGTGAAAAATGGCCATTTTTTTTTAACATCCGTCTCATGAGGGTGCATTCACACGGCTGTTTTGTTTTTTTAACGTCTCGTGAATACCGGCTGGCAAAAGATAGGACATGTCCTATATTTGGCAGTTTTCACTGCCGGATGGCTCCCGTAAAACTCAATGGCTCCATTGTAGCTCTCTGCAGAAGCACCCGACGTCACTCCATATATGGACAGTGACGTCAAGGGGGTTACTCTAAGTTAAACAGAAATGTAACAAAAAATATCTCCGCAATTTCTTCCTTAATCACCTGCTTTTAGGAGTCTACCCCCTCTACCCTGTCTGCAGTGGGGCGCACAAACTTTTTTGAAGCCCTATCAGCCATTCACAGTTGAAAATGGAACAGATGAGCATTGAATGAATCCCTCTGTTCATTGCAGGATTTCTACAAGACTGTTTGTTTCAGGAACATACTGAAAATACTGCAGATTGGCAGTGTGAGCAAGTTAATCTTCTGGGTTTAGTATTTGATTTGAGCATCAATGCTTAAGAGTTTTTTTTATTTTTTATGGTGAATCCCAAACATATATAATATTTTTGTTATTACTGGAGGCACACTTTAAGGAACACCTTGATCTATTCTCTAAAATGATTCCTTTGTGGGGCTTCACGTCAATGGGGTTTTCCGCTTTGGTTCTCTTTAGTTCCTTGAATATAAGCAGATCACAAAGTGCCCCCAGCAATCAGCTGAAATCTATGGGGAAACCTGGCAGTATGTGTTTAATCTAAACTAATCATCACACAGTGCCCATTCAAATCAATGGGTTGTCTGCTTAATACGGGACAGGTCCTCCAGAGCTGGAGACACTATTTGTAACCACTCTCCATTCTGAGCAATTGACAAGGATCCTGAACAGAGGGCCCTCACAAACGGTCTTTTACACGGGCCGACACTCAGCCGGTGCAGCGAGTGCCGATCAACGAGTCATTGTTGATCGGCGCTCGTTTGCTCCTGTCACATGGAGCTATGGATGGGGACGAGCGGTCGTTACTCTGATCGCTCGTCCCCATACATTATTATCATGTCGACATCGCGTCTCCCTGTTTACACAGGGAGATGTGCTGCCAACAACTATCTTTTACTTTTTCAAAACGATACGACCAGCAGATGATCGAGCGTTGGCTCGTTCAACTGCTGATCGCTGCCCTGCTTACACAAAGCAATTATTGGCAACGAGCGTTATATGAACGCTCGTCTGCCCGATAATCGTCCAGTGTAAAAAAAAAAAACCAACACCTTTTAAGAAGATGCATAATTCATCTGCATAAAAAGTGATCCAGTATGTAGCTGCATTTACTGCATGGCTGTATGGTTGTTTAAAGAGGCTGTCACCAGATTCTCAAACCCCTATCTCCTATTGCATGTGGTCGGCGCTGCAATGTAGATAACAGTAACGTTGTTGTTTTTTTAAAAACGTTCATTTTTGGCCAAGTTATAAGCTATTTTATATATATGCAAATGAGCTTTGAAATGGACAACTGGGCGTTTTTTTTTTCGTTATGTCCAACTGGGCGTGTATTGTGTTTTTAAATGGGCGTGTTTATGTGTATGACGCTGACCAATCAGTGACCAGTCAGCGTCATACACTCCTCAACATATGCACGCTCCTCTCCTGAAATATTCTGTGCTGCTGTGAACTCTGCTCTTACCATTACGTAGCTCTCAGTCTGTTACCTCTCCTCCACTCCTGTCCTCGATAACACCTTCACATGATTGGCAAGTCACCACCCCGCACAAGATCCGCACGCTCATCTCCTGAAATACTCTGTGCTGCCTTAAACTCTGGACAGGTCAGGATCCTTTTTTTTAAAATGCTGCTGGGGAACCCGCTCGATCCACTATATAAGGCTGCGCCTCCATCCTCTTCTGCCCCAGTCACTTATTCCCAAGCACTGTAAACTTTCAGATTGGTTGCGCTGTGAATATTCGGAGAACGTGATTGGTTTATGTGCAGGGTAATGAACATACAGACAAGCAGTAGAAATGTCACATGGAAATGATGCATCATGGGGTATAACCAAAATGGAGAATAAGGGATTTACAAATTTGCTTTGTATAGACTTATGCCCTTTCCATATGTTCTATTTGGGCATATGGACGTCATCGAGGGGGTTTCCATCTCAGGGCACTCCTCTCTATTAGCCAAAATATAGAGCGCTGCAAATGGCGGTGAAGAATTACAACGGAATTTTTTTGTGAAGCGCACATATATTTTAAAATTTAATATAGAATCCCATTGGATACTAACTTGCAAACATCTGAAAATTTTATAACAACAATAATGTAAGAAATTAGAGAAATAATCAGAATTTTTTTTTGCATTACTATTTAAACTGATCAAAATTAGGTCAAATGAAAAGTGGAGCCGTTTCTCATAGCAGCCAAACAGGTTGCAGTTTTTTTCAAAAGATCCTCTGAGAAAATGAACGTTGGTATTTGATAGGTTGCTATTGCCAACTGCGCTACTTTCTCATTCGTTACATTGGGATACACCGATTGTGGGCATTCAATGTCTTGTTTCCCCTGTATTCAGTGGAGACGTTCACTCTCCATTGTGGTTTATGGACGATGCAATAACCACAAAAGTTTACGTTTTTCCCACTCCGTATATGTAGGGATGATTCTGCATATGTGGCCAACTTGCTTATGAAAATGTGGGGCATGCATCCCCTGTTCTCTGGGACGCTCACTGATCAAAGGGCTTTTCTCGTTTGTTACAAGGGGGGACACAAACCGTGGTATATCTGTTGCCACTCGGAGGCTTAACTCTTAGAAATTAAGAAGTGGTCTCCTCCTCCTCCAGGATATACCCTGCCCACAGACACTGAGCTATTCAGTCTCAGATCAATGTCCATAGGAGGCAGACACTTCTACCAAATTTTTTGTTTTTAATTTTTTACATTTTCAGCAATAAAGATGGGACACATGTTTGACATAGTTTCCCTGTTGTCCCCTCCTTGGCGGGCTCACTGTGTCTTACTGAAAATGCAGAAGTGTCCCTTTAGTAAAGGATGAAACACTTAAGGGGTGCTTCTGCTGGTTGCTCATCTGGGAGATGGAGGAAAGCGTTAAGGTCATAGTGAGTATTAACCAGTACACCCCCACCCCCCAGGCCACTCTTTGTATATAGTTAAGGTGTGCTGGACCTGTCCATCGGTAGCATAGATTTTCTGGGGTTCTATGGCATTTTTTGCTCTGTGGGCGCCATTTTTCTACTGGTCTACTTCTGGTGGCGAAATTTTTTTCACTATGGCCGGTGACGTTTCCTGCTACATGGTACAAGCAGAGGAGCGGGTCCTTCCTCCACTTCCAATCACGCTCCAACGCACTTCTTTCACTAACCCCTAATGGGGGACTCGGCCTCCACCCCTGAATGGCCAGTCTCCTCACATGACCGCAGGCGGACAATCCTAGCTCTCTGGGAGCGGAGCCTATGTGTTTCTTTCTCCTCCATTTGGACGGTTGCTGCTGGGGGGGAGGACGGGGAGGACGGGGAGGACACAGGACCTCCTGATCAGTGCTGCTGCATCTTTGCCTCAGGAGGGCCATCAGACATTCTAAAACCGGATAGGACCGGCCTTTGGACTTTTTCTACTTCCACCTACAGTAGCCTTAGTCACTGAGCTTACTCCCTTTATGAGTGTGTGCTTATCCTAGCAGAACTAGGTGAAGGCAGCTATTACTCCCTAAGGGTATGTGCACACGATAGCAGGCATTTACGTCTGAAAAGACAGACTGTTTTCAGGAGAAAACAGCTGCCTCGTTTCAGACGTAAATGCTCCTCCTCGCATTTTGCGAGGCTTCTCCGACAGCCGTAAATTTTGAGCTGTGCTTCATTGAGTTCAATGAAGAACAGCTCAAATTACGTCTGAAAGAAGTGTCCTGCACTTCTTTTGACGAGGCTTTATTTTTACGCGTCGTCATTTGACAGCTGTCAAACGACGACGTGTAAATGACAGGTCGTCTGCACAGTACGTCGGCAAACCCATTCAAATGAATGGGCAGATGTTTGCCGACGTATTGTAGCCCTATTTTCAGACGTAAAACGAGGCATAATACGCCTCGTTTACGTCTGAAAATAGGTCATGTGAACCCAGCCTAAAGAGGGGTTTCTATTGCGCTGCAGTCCTGAGCAGTTCCATTGGTTTCTTTACTCCCACTTGTACAACGTATGGTTTAATAACCTCCTCTACTGCAATGACTGACCCGAAGGGAGAACCCTCACGCCAGACAACCATTACAATTTATTATGCATGTTCCAAGTGCAATACTTAATTTCCATGTGGTCAGTCTATTTCCCCATGTAATGCATGCCGACCTCTTGGCCAAGCGCCTGTGGCTTCTGCACCCCTGCTACCCCCAATATTGCTCACCCCTGGTATGTATGGTGGGTTTGGATCTAGAATGGGCCTATTCCTCTTATATCAGGCCTTGGCCTCTTCCGTTGCTATCCGCAGGACTACCTGGCTAAAAGCTTGGTCTGCTAATACGGCTTCCAACGTGTCCCAGACTGCGCTCCCTTTTTTGGGCTCTAGATTCGACTAAATTATCTCAGTGGATACGGGTGGCAAGAGCACTCATCTTCCCCAAAACAGGGTCAAAGGGATGGGTCCTCGATTTCAATCCTTTCGTGGGTTCTCCAACGCCACGTCGTCTAGACCACAGTCTTGCCAGGATCAGAAGGCCAAACCTGCTTTTAAATCGCATTTCTCCTTGCGACCCCAACCTCCACCTGCAAAGACCGTAGCTGGCAAGGCCACTTCCGCCTGAAGGTGCACCCGGAAGGCTTCTGCACCTTAAGGACGTCTGGCTCTTGCACATTTCTGACGCTTGGGTCCAAGAGGTATTATCCTCTGGATACAAGATCTTATTTAACAACCTCCCACAAGAGCGTTTTATTTCAGTCCGTTGCTCCATATTACCCTTCCAGGACGGCCACCTTTTTTTGAGCAATTGACTCTGCAAGTGGTCATCATTTGGGTAACTCAGACACAAAGGTTTCAGGGGTTCTACTCCAACCTTTTTGTCGTACCGAAAAAGGATGGCTCGGTTCGGCCCATTTTGGATCTTAAGTGCTCGTGTCAAGGTCTGTCATTTTCGGGTAGAATCCCTCCTGTCTGTCATCGATTCCATGGCAAAGGGGGGAGTTTTTTTCCCTCAGGGGACATAAAGGACGCGTATCTGCACATCTCTGTGTGCCAGACTCACCAGCGCTTCCTTTGCTTTATGTGCTGTCCAAACCAATTTGTGGCTCTTCCCTTCAGTCTGGACACTACTCTCTGAGTCTTTACGAAGGTTCTCTCCGTCGTGATGGCGCTCTTTCAGACCAGGGGGTTGTCGGTCACCCCATACCTGGACAACATTCTGATCAAGTCCCCCTCCAGGGAGGATAGAGAGACGGCACTCCAGATCAATCTGGACACCCTAAGTCTGTTCGGTTGTATTATCAACCTCCAAGTCTTGCCTGTCTCCATCCCAGAAGATTATTTTCCTGGGTGTCGCCTTCGTCACTCGATCCTTCGAGACAGGATTCGTTGATTGCAGATATCCGCTCTGACTTCACTTCACCTCTGCATGAGGGTTCTCTGCACCATGATGGCCTCAATCGAGACAATTCCCTTTGCGCAGTTCCCCACACGCCCTCTTAAGCGGGCAATTCTTTCCCTGAATCTAAAGTTCATCCTTCCCCTCGCAGTCCGTGACTCTTCTGTGGTGAAACTCCACCCCGGCCATTCCCTGGGGTCATTCCTTCATTCCCTTACTAAACTGGCTTATCCTCTCCACAGATGCCAGTCTCAGAAGCTGGGGGGCACATTTCAGAACCCAATGGCTCAGTAGCTGTGGTCTCCACAGGAAACCTCCTTTCCCATCAACCTCCTGGAATTTAGAGCCTTATTTCTTTGCCTGCTGCACTGGACATCATCGCTTTACTGACATACGGTGTGGGGTCAAACGGACATTGCCACAGATGTGGCTTATCTTAATCACCAGGGCAGCACTCACAGCATGACTGTGATGGCCGAGGCCGCGAAAATTCTGGCCTGGATGGAAGCTCATGTTTTATCTCTTAACGGCAGTACACATTCCCGGGGCCGACAACTGAGTCGCAGACTTCCTCGGTCGTGAAAAGGTGGATCCCAGGGAATGGTCTCTTCACTAGGAGATCTTCGATCAAATTTTCCGAGCATAGACCGGATTGCTTCCGGATGCAATTGTCAGGTCCTCTGCTTCATCTCCCGAGCCTAAGATCTGGAGGCCTGCGCCATGGATGCTCTCTTGGCTCCATGGTTCGACTTCAGTCTCCTGTACGTTTTTCCTCCTCTGCCTCTCCTGTCTTAGCTTCTCTGACGCCTCATGGCAGAGGTGTTTCCAGGCATCCTGATAGCCCCTGATTGGCCGTGCTGCTGTTGGTACATGGACCTCGTGTCCCTGCTAGCCCTTACTTCTCCTTCCCAACCTTCTCTCTCGGGAAACCTCTCCTCCACCAGAATTGAGGTCGCTATGTTTAACGGCGTGGCTGTCGATGCTGTCGTTCTGAGGGCTTGAGGTCTCTCAGAGAGTATCCGTCTTACCATGCTTAAGGCTATGAAACCTTCATCAGCCCATTTTACCATTGTACCTGGAAGGCCTACCTTCGATGGTGTGAGGATCGCAATCTTCCTCCCTTGCGTCTTTTTCTCTTTCCAGAATTCTTTCCGTTCTGCAGAGTGGCATGGATTAAGGTTTGGCTTTCAGCTACCTGAAGGGGCAGGTATCTGCACTTTACATCTTGTTCGGTTGCCAGTTGGTATCTAAGGCTGATGTCAAGACCTTTTTTTGCAGGGCGTTGATCATGCGGTTCCCCTTTATCACCCTGCGATTCCTTTTTGGGATCTCAATTTGGTTTTGGAGCTCTTACAGTCTACTGCTTTTGAACCCTTGTGAGACATCTCTCTTCGCCTTCTGTTCTGGAAAGCGGGGACCTCAATTTGGAGGGTCTTTGTCTTTCACCTTTTCTGACTCTTCATTAGGACAAGGCGGTGCTCCGCTCGGTGCCTTCTTTTCTGCCTGATGTTGTTTTGGCTTTTCGCATGAATGAGGACATTTTTCTGCCGACCTTTTGTCCATCTCCCAGACATCCGAGGGAGTGTTCCCTCCACAACCTGGATGTCGGCAGCGCATTGCAGACTTACCTTTCTGTTTCCTTTCGGAGGTCGAATTGCTTGTTCATCCTCCCAGAGGGTCCCAGGGAAGGGTTTGGCATCCTGGATTCAATTAATGGTTTGCCAGCTTTTTTGGGTTTGGGGCAAGGCTCCCACTTTTTTAAGGTTACAGCCCACTCTACCAGAGCGGTTAAAGCTTCCTGGTCTATGCTCCATCAGACCCCTACCTTTCAGTTGTGCAAGGCAGCACGTGGTCATCTTTGCACACTTTTGACAAGTTCTATCAGGTGCACATTTTGCCTCTACAGACTCCATCCTGGATCCGCAAGGTCTTTCAGGCATCTGTGAAATAGGTGACAATGTCCTTTGTCCTGTTCCTAGGACGTCCCATGGTGTGTGTTCCTTGTCCAGTTCATTGGGGGGGGGGGGGCAGCTCCCGCCAATTGTGTTTTTCAGGCTTCGTTGTCAGTTTGAGAGATTCTCCTCTACTGTTTAACATATCTTTTCTTACATTGTATCTGCTTTTCTTACTGCTTGTGGACAGACTCAGTATTTGTAGGCCTGTAGGAGGGGCCATTTTCAATATGACACCGTGCGCCCGCCAAGGAGGGAACTATAGGGAAGCTGTCTAAACTGTGTCCCATCTTTCTTGCTGAAAATGTAAAATAAAATAAATTTGGAGTGTCTGCCTTCTACGGACCCGAAGCTAAGACTGATTAGCTCCGTGTCTGTGGGCAGGGTATATCCTGTAGGAGGGGCCACTTTTTTTTATTTCTTAGTGTCAAGCCTCCAAGTGGCATAAGAATATAACAGTCTGTGTCCCCCCAATGAACTGGACGAGAAAAGGTTTTTACAGCGAGTACTCAAATAAATCCTGTTTTACCTCTGCACCAGATTTCATAAATCTCCTGCAATGTCCCCTCACCAGATTCACTGCTAATTATTCTTATGTATTGTTTAGGTGTCCTCCTCGTACTTTTCTACCAGCTTTATGCAAGATCTTTCTGGATGAGAGTGCCCCAGACAATGTACTTGAGGTCACCGCCCGTGCTATAACATATTACCTTGATGTATCTGCTGAATGTACCAGGCGCATTGTAGGTGTTGAAGGAGCCATAAAAGCACTCTGCAATCGACTCGTGGTGGTAGAGCTGAATAATCGTACGAGTCGGGATTTAGCTGAGCAGTGTGTGAAGGTGAGAAATAATTAATTACATACAAAGTAACTATTTGCTGTTATTTATATAGTGCCAATATATTTTGCAGAGCTTTACAGAGATTGTTACTATACATATCAATTTCGGCACCCAATGGGGCTTTCAATCTGATTTCCCTATCTCAGACACACACTGGGGCCAATTCAATAGAATACCTATTAACCTATCAATATGTTTTTGGAGTGTTGGAGAAAACCAGGGTACCCAGAGGAAACCCTTGCAAACATGTGGAAAACAAACAAACTTTATGCAGATGTGGCCCATGGTTGGATTAGAATCCAGGACCGACGGCATTCCATGCAATAGTGCAATCCGCTGAGCCACTGTACTGCTGAGTATATTGGTGGGTCAATCTAGTAAGCGAATTGGGATATTTACCTGGTCCACACTACTAGTTCCCACATGTCTGTCACCATACCTCATCAGGAAGAAGCATTATAGATTATAAAGTAGAGCTAGCTGCAGTTCTCCTTGCTGAACTTTCTAATTTCTGTTGTCCTCTCCAGGTGTTGGAACTGATTTGTACACGTGAATCAGGAGCAGTATTTGAAGCAGGTGGCTTGAATTGTGTCCTAACTTTTATACGGGACAGTGGCCATTTAGTTCACAAGGATACCCTGCATTCTGCTATGGCAGTGGTATCCCGGCTGTGTGGTAAAATGGAGCCACAGGATGCATCTTTAGAGACCTGTGTTGAGTCTCTCTCTAGCCTTCTGAAGCATGAGGATCATCAAGTGAGTTTTTTGTTTGGCAGGAGCTGATTTGTGGAAAGAAAATTTTATTGCAAAAGTGATCTCCATTTATATATCTCTCCTTTATATAAAACCCTCTAGGTGTCGGATGGTGCACTGCGTTGTTTTGCTTCTCTGGCTGATCGGTTTACACGCCGAGGTGTTGATCCAGCACCATTGGCACAGCATGGACTCACTGAAGAACTGTTGTCTCGTATGGCAGCAGCCGGGGGTACTGTTTCAGGTCCTTCCTCAGCTTGCAAACCTGGACGTGGTACTACCGGTGGCCCTTCAACTTCAGGAGACTCTAAGATCAGCAACCAGGTCTCCACAATAGTCAGCCTACTGTCAACACTCTGTCGTGGATCACCGGTAGTTACTCATGTATGTTTTAAGGACTAGACATTTTGTTGTTTACATTTTTTTTAATATACAAGTTTTAGGTTAATTTTGAATACATTTGTTTTTCTTAATAGGACTTGCTCCGGGCTGAGTTATTAGATTCAATGGAGAGTGCTTTACAAGGTGATGAAAGATGCGTACTTGACACCATGCGACTTGTAGACTTGCTGCTGGTGCTGCTGTTTGAAGGCCGCAAGGCTTTGCCTAAATCTAGTGCTGGGTCCACTGGCCGCATCCCAGGTTTGAGGCGACTAGACAGCTCTGGGGAACGCTCCCATCGTCAGCTTATTGATTGCATTCGTAGTAAGGATACAGATGCACTTATAGATGCCATTGACACAGGAGGTAAGTATTTGTGGTGCTGATGATTTAAAATGCGCTCTTATTATAGCAGAAGTGTGCAATCTTTTTTGCAGTATGGGGTCTACTTTTTGTAGAGCATGAGTTAGATGATCTACCAGGGGACTGGTACTGGCACACATGGTGCTGAGATTGTATGCCCTTTTTTGATATGCCTATGTGCCCCCATAATGGTAATCGCAACCACAGTAAATTACTTATTGCACAATCTCCACAGCCATACCGTCATACATGACAATGGTGCTCCTCCCCACTGCCTTTCTCTATGCTAAAGTGTATGTTAGCTGTCCGGAAGTGTGTGAGACCCACAGCAGCTAATCGCACTGGTTAAGACATACGTCTCTATATATGATTCACTAATGAGCCTTTCACTAGGAAAGGGTGGTGACTGGTGCATTATAACATGAACTTACGAGGATGCAGCTTTCTAACTGCTATGTTGAAGCCAGCAACAGAACTGCCTGGAGATCTAACATCAAGATCTACTGGTACCCACTATGGTCTACCAGAAAATAACAAAGTAATATTTGACAACCACAATCTTTAACCGGTCCTCGACGGCTGGCTGTGTATATACGTCTTGCGGTCGGGGTCCTTAAACCCTGCACCATAGAGTATTTATGGCTCGGGCTTTAGCTTGCTGCTGAATGTCGGGTCTCTGGCAGTCAGTGACTTCCGGGGACCCTGAGGAGAAGACAGAGGCAGCTTTCGCTGCTTCTCTCTTTGATCTCTTCTGCACAGCGCTCAATGAGCGCTGTGTAAATGAATAGAGGCAGCGCGCAGTCTCGGTGATCATGTGACTGGTCACATGATCGCCGGGTGCCGGAAGTGGCTGGCAGCTGCTGGGTCTTATTAGACCCAGTACAGCCCTATTAGTGACAATAGTCACTATAAGAGGGCTGATTTCCCCTGTAACTGGGGCTGGTGTGCAGCCCCAGTTACAGTGGAAAAACATGGTGTAAAAGAAGAAAAAAAATAAAGTCCCCCTTCGGGGGACAGACCATAATAGTAAAAAGATAAAAATAAAATAAAGTAAAACTTTTTTTTTATAATAAATACACAAAATACCCACCCAAAAAAAAGTCCCCCCCCCCCCTCCGCCAATCATTGTCGTAATGCTATCCTTGATCCAATCTATCTAAAATAGACATGTAATATATTAAAATTCACGGTAGACAATGACTATCACAAATAAAAGGTCTATTTTAGGGTATGACTATATTACCAGAAAAAAATAGTTAAGTAAAAAAGCATATTTCTCATACACACTCTAAAAATCTCTCTGTTGAAGCATTTTATACATTCCCTTAAAGTGTAGCTGAATGTTTGACAAACTTCTGACATGTCATAGTGACATGACAGAAGTTTGGATTGATGGGGGTCCAAGCATTGAGACTCCCACCAATCGCTAGAACGAAGCAGCTGAAGCGTTCGCGTGAGCACTCAGCCGCCTCGTGTCTATTCAGCTGTTTCCCGAAATAAAAGTATCGGTGTATGGACTTAATAGAACGTCTATGAGACTGTACTCCAGTATATCAGCTTTCCGGAAAAAGCCGAACAGACACGAAGCGGCTGAGCGCTCGCATGAGCCCTTCAGCTGCTTCGTTCTAGAGATTGGTGGGGGTCTCAGTGCTCGGACCCCCACCAATCCAAACTTCTAACATGTCACTGTGACATGTCAGAAGTTTGTCAAACGTTTAGCTACACTTAACATTAAAGGCCCTGTTTAGCGACAGATACTCTTCAAAAATATAGTTGTATTTGTGTAGGTAGGTAAGCTATCGATGGAGGCTTGTTGTATAGATCTATAGTATTGAAAGCGATTTGCCCGTTTGAGACAAATAAGGTGATTTTTTTGTTTCGCCTTCCTTCAGCGTTTGAAGTGAATTTCATGGATGATGTTGGACAGACCCTTTTGAATTGGGCATCTGCTTTTGGCACTCAGGAAATGGTAAGTTTATACTTTGAATAATTACAAAACTGAGAGGTGTTTAACTGTTTATGACAATGTGGGGTTTCTTTCAGGTGGAATTCTTATGTGAACGAGGGGCTGATGTCAACAGAGGTCAGAGGTCCTCTTCTTTACATTATGCTGCTTGCTTCGGGCGACCTCAGGTGGCAAAGGTAGGAAGATGTGAAAGTGAAACTTGTGGATTCATCTCTGGACTGTACCCATCACAGGGAATTGGGCCATCGGATGACACAGCTTTAGGAAAGCCTTCCAGGGTGGTCAAAGTTTTCAATGGGCACATCAAAGCTACATAATACACGTGACCTCTCTCTTGACAGTGTGATCTCGCATTGCGATTGCTGCAATATTATCTGGAGAGATCAATGGCAAGCAGATAAAGTAGAATCGAAATGTTATGTATTTGTCAAATGTCTTAAGCAGTTTTTTTTCTATATAATTACATTCCTTAATAGGTACACAGAACTATATTGATTACAAACCTCTCTCTGATTTTCATGTACATAATATTTCATAAATTCTTAATGAGGCAACTGGCTCATGTGTTGCTTTATACGCCAGTAAATATGCTCTGCCAGTTTATTAACATATATTACATTTTCATGAGTTTCTAAATTGCCTTCTAGACCCTGTTACGCCATGGAGCCAATCCAGACCTGCGTGATGAGGATGGAAAGACTCCACTGGACAAAGCACGGGAGCGTGGGCATAGCGAGGTGGTTGCCATCTTACAATCTCCAGGTTTGCCATTTATTTTTCTTCCCGGTGCTTGTATACAGCCAACATATTCTGCAGCGCTATACAAAGAAAATCTGTGATAAAGCGTACAATTCTTGTAAATGGTGTTTTTAAAACCCAATTCACACATAGCAGTGTGAAGGCATATTGTAGTGCAAAATGTGACTCTGCTGCAAAATGGTGGCAACATCTGTATGTAACCAAGGCGGATTTTACCTCCGATTTGAGACTTAAAGGTGTTGTCCACTATCCTAAAATAATGCTATTGTTTGTATTATAAATAGTTGTACAATCTTCGAATATACTTTCTGTATTAAT